>NW_028282007.1:0-48084 GCF_059751285.1 Brachycentrus maculatus
TCCCAACCCCCAACCCCAACCCCAACCCCAACCCCAACCCCAACCCCAACCCCAACCCCAACCCCATATAATCTATAACAAAGTGTTCTCTTTTTTATTTATTTATTATTTACCATTATTTATTGCAATTAATTAATTATTATTTGTCTGTCTGTTTGTTCTGTATTAGTTAAGAATTAACATAAGGATTTGCTATCTAACGATTGATCGAAGTATAGCAATTGGATTTCTATCGAATTACTTGAGTTAATGCACATTTCTGCTATATTATATATTTTGTGATACCAGAGATAGCATATATAAATTTGTGCATAACATATAAATTTGATAAATAAAACTGCTATTGATAATCATAACCATAATAATAAATTTAGTAATGCCAGTGCCAGATTCACTCGATCGATAACAAGATGCCTATAAGTAATTAGATGCTTACCAAGTCTTTCAGGCCATTATGTAAGTAAGAGCGCGAAGCAGGCAGTGCAGAATCTCTATAAAGAACAGTTGGATCAGTTTCTGCTAGAAAAGAATAAGCAAAGGTAACACTAAAGAAACAGGCAGGAGGCTGAGAAGAGGTAATATAATGCAATCGCACAAAATAATAAGTAATCTGAAAGAGTTAAAGAGCAGGCCTATAAAAATGTATGCATTTATTCTATCTAGTATTACAACATGTTGCTCACAAATCAATAGCAGCTCCAATCTTCATACGTGAACCCTTTTTCGTTGCGGGACAACATGAAAGACCATCATATCAAGCACTCAGTCTAGTAAACAGAACAGCGCAATCGCCAGTGGGACGCAGACTAACTCCGCAAGCAGTCATAACGGAAGAACATGTACAAAAGCGAGCTTCTCCACCAAATCGAAGAGCGCAGGAGAAACGAAATCTTCACAAAGCAGTAGGAGGCCAAAAAGAAATAATAATTCCGCAAGTACAGCAAACTGCCCAGCTAGATTGAACAATACGAGCGTCAAAGGACGCATGAGGAAATGAACAAATATAAGGACGATCTAGATAATTTCAAGAAGCAAAAGGATTTATTCAAAACCAGGGCTATGAGCGAACAGCAGAATCTACGGCTGAACCCAGGCGAGCATCATAATGCTCTGATCAACCCCATGCCCTATAATATCCAAAATCCCTACATCCTCAGAGAAATGAACCAGAGGTCGTATTTGGCCTCGAGGGGCAGCCAGAACTTTCACAATAACGAAGGGCATTCATGATTATGATTATGATTATGATTATGATTTTTATCAACGAACTGTCATTATCCCATAACATGAGTATTAAAGTTACCTATTAATAGATAGCTCTATTTCCAATAGGCAACAATGATATCATCATCGTGCCTATTTTAAATAGTCAACGCAAGACTATTATATTAATATGGCAAGACTATTATATTAATATGGGAAGAATAACAATGTCGAAACAAAGCAGGCGAGGAAATAATAGGCATTACAGTTTGCAAATGGAATTAATGATCATCAGTATTCGTCAGGTTCTGCGATTGCTGGCTGTGATTGATTGTTGTCTTTGCGATAATTGCTCTCGTTTTTATAGTTGCTCTAATTGGGGTTGTTGCTTGTGTAGTCTTTATTGTTGGCATCATACTTCTCATTGTTCTTATGATCCTGGTAGCCATCATTGCCGTAATAACTTTGGGATCGATTAGCGTGATACTTGGACTCATTTTTTGCATAATTGTTGGGGCTAGAGTGTGCTTCATGATGACTTTTTTTATGGTTTTCATTGTTATAATGAGAGTTAGGGCTGCCCTTAAGATCGTAGTTGGTTCTTCCCTCTAAGTGGCTCCTATCGACAGTGTACCATGGTGTAATATTGTTGATATTTTTACTACTATTCGACTTATCGTATTGAGGGATTGGGTTCGCCCTGTTTGAATATGGTTAATCATGGCCATACCTCTGTGATATGTGATCACCCCTTTTTTTCCGAATCCTTTCTTCATCGCTTGAAAACTTGGGGGAATGCTCATCTTTCTAATGAGTGTGCTTTTTATGTCTCTTTCTGCTTTGCCTATCCTCATATTCCTGATTGTTCTATTCCCTAAATTAACTCCGACCCTCACATTCATCTTCATTATACTTTATGTCACGACTTACTTATTTTATTTATTTGATTATTACCGGGTTGGTTTGACACTCTTCATTTCGCATCATGGAAGGCTGCTTTATTAATACTGACCTGTGACCATGCTTCATCCTGAAAACGGATTGGAATTCGAGGGAGTCGTTATGTCCGCATTGCTTCTGCTCTTATTATTATGAAAGGAGTGAGGGTTACTCTTCATACTTTTTGATCTGAAGAGTCTTTTTATGTTCACTATTTTATGTGCAGTTTTTTCGACTCTTTTTTATTTTGTTCGTATTGATTTCAAATAACTTATGCAACTCATACAAATAATCGCTTTCGCAATAAATTTACGCCTATTGCTTATCGATTTCTCGGAGATCTTTTATGGTAGTGTAATAATTCATCTGCCTCAGATTCAGTTATGGTTGATCTTCGATGTGACGCTTAAACTTGCATTACTTTACATTCCCGATAAACTCTGCATGGCATAGATCTTCTATTTATCCGCCAAATTGAGAATTTCTAGAGGAATCCGCTGCTAATTCTGCCAACATATCCAAAAAATATGGCGAATACTTCGAATATATAAATGGGATCTCACTTTAACTCGGGAGTTACTGCTCCCTTTTGCTATTCTTTTTCATTTTCAATTCCTTATGGCATTCCAAACAGAGAATTCCCCATTAGCTGGCTGTTGGAAGAGACATAAAATACAGGCAAACTTATTGATTGCATTTATGGCAAAAGGACTACAGATCCTTCAAATAAAATATTTATGTCTGCAGAATTTTGTTGTTGTTTGTGCAGAATTCAGCAAACAAATCCTCTTAAATATTAAGCCATTCCTTCAATGTCTGTGCGCATAGCTATCGGATGCTTTATGGCATTGTAAGTCTCTCATGGTTGAGGAATTTGATTGTTAGGGATTTGAGGGGGATTATATCTGATTTGGGAAATTTTATGGATTTGTTTGCTTTTGAGCGGGCAAATGAGGCTTCGAATTGCGGAAGAGATTTATTCATAATGTTCCAGGATGTGTGCAAAGCTGTCCCAAAAGATCTGACCCAATGAAGAGTGCCTGGGCCTGTTGCAACAATGTCGTCTTTACGCTGCAGGAATTTCTTCACGGGGTAACCTCTTTTGATAAACCAATCTAACCGCTCATACCAGAGTCCTTCAGACAAATATATATCCATATCGAATTCTATAATGGTCATATCTATTCGTACTTTATTTCAGCTCAGCTCGCAGCAACTCGACATACTTGAGATCAAGGGTATACCATTATGAATAGTCAGGCCCGTGGTTGATGTTTATCGATGTCATGCTGATGTTTTCCTGATGGCCACCTGTCCAGCATCCAGGAACTTTAAAGTACATCTGGGGGAGACTGCAACCAGGAATATCCGTGTCCAAGTATGACAGCAAATCTGTGCTGCTATGGAAGTCCAGAAATGTATTCCCAACATGAAGTTGTATTTTCTACTCTAGCATTTTGTCGGCTGGCTAAAAATTGACGCCGAAGAATATCTGGCCTTTCCCTAAAACTGAAGTGTGCTTAAAATGTTCCATCATTTTCGTGTCCCTGTAGTTCTGCTGATAAAACCTATACTATCCCAATGTCATTTGATATGCCTAATTCTTGAATCTACTCGTCTTGAACCCATAGTCGCAGGGATTTTGGATCCGAATGTCTATGATTTGGCTGTGGTAATGTGTTGCCATATAATCAAGATTAAATATGTACTTGTCAATCGAGAGACTATTGGCCCCTTCTTGAAACAAAGTTGTGTCATAGTTAAAGTATGCTAAACACCTTTTAACATTGCATTTGTTTTACTCTAACTCCTTCTGGTCAATAAAGTTAACCATGCCTAAGCTGTACACTTTTAACTCCGCATCTGCATTTATGTTGGTAAACTCGAAACTGAAGATTATCTGTCGGATTTGTTAAATTTATGCCTCATCAACGAAGGCAATTTCAGGATAATTGCGAATGCATTGCTTAGCAATTGATGCGAAACCTCCAACACTACTCACTTCGATAACGCCGCCATTATCCCTGGCAACCAAGTATATATGATACAGCAGCTTATAATACACTTTGGGCAAGTCCTACTTATCGATCATTTCGTAGAGAATCTTAACTCTTTGCTCAAAATTTTCCTCAGATGGCAGTGGGCCGTGATCTGGCTTCAGGAATTATGGAGGGACATATAAATTATTACTTTTATTGGCGTGCGTTTTCTTCTGCTATGGGAGATTCCTTTTGCGTGTGATTCGGCGCAGCTATGAGCTGTTTTAGCTGCTCTCCTGAGATTGGACGGATGATGGTATTCTTTTGCTTTTGGTGTGCATCGATTTGAATAATTAAAATATTAAATATTTAGAGGGAAATATATTTCATATGAATACATGATAGATGAATACATGATAGATGAATACGTAGATAAATTGCAAACAATATATCATATATACTGCACTGGAGGGATCAATTAACAAGCTCATCCAAGTACATCTTATGATTGGAAATATCAATGGATACAATGAGCCGATTTAAATAAGCTGGGATTTCCTTGGGTTCGAGCAGTTTTAGATTCTGGAGCTGTTTATCGAATTCAGTTTACTTCTTCAATTAGAAGAACCTTTAAAGACTGATTGCCAGATATAGGTATGCCATCGATTTATGCGCCCTCCACTACTATTTTTGTGCAATGTATGTTTATTTCATGAGATTGACAGCTTCACCCATACTATACAATTTGTCAATGTCAGTCATTTTTGGGAATATTTGCTTGACAACCTCTTTATATAGTTATTAGTTCTCTTTGAACAATGCCAGATAATCATTGTAGAGGCCGCATCCCTGACAGAAGCAACTATTCTGCATAGTCTTATCTATTTTCAAAGACGGTTTGATCAACTCCCGATGTTGCTGATAGAAGCTTTGTTCCTTGCTGGGCTTGCAACTCAGGTACTTGTAAAATATTATGAGGCAGTAGGAGGCCAGAAACTAAGGGTCATATGAATGCAGATAGCCCATTTGTTTCAGCAGCTGAGTCAGTTTGATATTTATAAACGCATTCAGTTTGAAATTTGTAGGCAGGCTACTTTTGCTCAGCATCATTATATTAAAAGTATTTATACACGCATACATATGAAGGAGTATCGTATCCCTTTGAGATTAATACATAAAAGTAATTGCTATTTATATCTAATATCCTCAGGGCATTTAAATGTTAAGGGCTCGAAGTAAATATTATAACAATGCAAATAAATGATAGCAATAAGGCCCTTTCATGTAAGCTTCAATGCACTCTCGACAAAGTTGTCATATCCAAATAGGCTCATTATTTCATACTCGTACAATTCAAAACCAATTCCTCTGAAAAGAGCATAAAGTTACGCACCGAAATCTCAGCCCTGACAAACCGACCGAATTTCACTAAAAATATTTTCACGTTCAATATGGGTAATGAGCCATCTATTCTTAAATTTGGTCTCATGAACTCAAAGTCGCAATTAGATAGCGATGCAAGTAGCGCGATGGTAAGCGGAATTTGTACGATACCGATTATACTGTAAAGATTGGTTGAGCTACCCAATAACGAGTACCATTCGAAGATGATCCTGAGCGACAGAGGCAAATAAATTGGGCATTTCTATCTCACAATCAATGGCAAAGATTTCAAAAGGCTAATACTGACCCAGAATATCAACAAATAATTACTAAAAAACAACAGCACCCATAGCGATAGCCAACTTTCAAAGCAAATGTCTTCTTCACCAACAAATTTCAACCCACTAATCAGTCGCATTCTCTATAATGAGCAGCAAATCGATTCAAATAGGTTGAAAGAGAATATCACAGCATTGGAGAGTGTTTTAAACTCAGTGCATAGCCAGCTCCAGAAATAAAAAAAGGAGGAGCAGTTCTTCGAGAAGATACATCTCGATCTGCAGTCGGATGAGAAAGAGATCAAGGAGGAAATCGATCGGCTCGAGAAGATCAACTCGAAAATTTAGTATCAGTTGGAGTCGCAGGAGAATCTGGAGAATTTGAAAATAGAAATCGACTTGTTGAGCCAGAGCCAGGAAGGCAAGAAGGTGCTGCTAAGGAAGTTGGAGTATTTTCAGGACAGGATCTATCGCGAAGTTGAATAGAATTAAAAGCTGTCCATCGAGTATCAGAAGATAAGGCCAGAACTCGAGAAGAACCTCTAAAAGGCAGAAGAGCATGCAGCTAAGCTCAAGGCTAAGCAGCTCCAATAGTTTGAACTCGACAAAAATGCAGAGATTATCAAGTCTTATTAATAGCTTATCTACCAATTCAGGTGCAACTAATAAACGATATCTTCATTGGCTGCCATGTCCAAGAGAAGCGAACTCACTTCTAACCAGGCCAAACTATTGCTATCGCAGGCCAAGTATGAAGTCAAGCTCGCAGAGCTGAACTGCTTTGATTCCAATAAAAAGAAGAATTTCGTTGAACAGGACAAAATGCTGAAATAAATATAGAAGTAGATATCCAAAGGGTAGAAGCAGGAGCAAAAACTCACGGAGGAGGAAGAAATGGTGTATAAGATCAAATTGCGCGCCTTACAGGAAGAAATCGCATAAACCAAGAGAAAGCTGGCCAAAGCCTATTCAGAGAGGAATGGAAACTATTGATATTTACCCATATTGTTTACTTTATTCGACATATTCTCATAGCATTACTAATTAATAAATATCGAAACTGGCTAGTAATATTTGATTATTTAAAATGGAATTCTTAAGAACATCGCAAAATCATAAATAAACATTAAAGGCAACACTTCAGCAGCATTTGAAGAGAAGGATGTAGTTTTTCCTTTATCAATAATTACATCCTCCGGCATAGCTCTTCTTCGCCCTGTACCTCCTGAAATAGTTCAATGCATTGGGCTGGAGCACGATGATAAACGAACTCATCCTCATAATGACCCTCATGTTCATGCTGGTCTCCAATTATAACCCATACTTCTATTACATATCTTCCTTGCAGCTGCTGGGCCCTGTCTGGACTATCATCGCAATAATCTTAGGCATACTCGCCACAAACTAAAGATATAAAGTGTATCTGCTTGTGTTCACATTGAGCAACATTGAACAATTCGAGAGTGCCGTGCCATTTGCAGTGGAGTCGAAGATCAGCCCGTATCAGATTTTAATCAGCCTTGTCATTTGCTATGAAATATATTCGAGCATGATATTCGAGAGACTGCATGATAACAAGAAGTATTTTATCGGGTTCTTTTTTATAGGGACCGGCGGAATTTTGATTGGGGTTGTGAACATGATGAAACTGGAAATCAATGTTTATGTAGAGTTCTTCATTATGGGAATTTTGTTCCTGTTGAGTTACTTGCTTATCAACTATCGTATAAATTTCATCCAAGTCACAAAGCTGTAAGAACTCCGAAACCCGAGATAAGTTAAGTTCCACATAATCCAAAACACAACTCTCGATCACTCGATACTCTTCCTTTCAGATCATCTGTAGTCATGCAGTATTGAGAGTTGCTTTTGCAGGAACTACGAAGACCTGCTGAACTTGAACTGCACGAGCCAACCAATAAGCTAACAAAAGCATATGATGGGCCAACTCACAAAATATCTCTACGAAAAAGCACTGGAAATGAACAGCTGGAACCATGACTAAAGGGCATGCCTCATTCAGCAGTATGCAGATTGTCTGGCCGACTCTGGCGAAATTATCACATCATTTCGATTATTAACCGGACTGCCAAAGCAGGGTGAAACCTACCTCTCGAGAGTGCAGATCTTCAGGAGAGAGCAGAAGATATTCCAGCAGAGTGAGAAGCTATGCTACTTTAATCCCAATAACAAGAAATTCGAAACTATCCATAAGTATGATCGAAGGATGGGCTATGTCAACAAGTAAATACGCGAAATTCTGCAGCAAAAGATCGCGTTCTGGAAGTAAATCGGTTTGGCCGCGCCCAAACTGGTCAAGCTCGAAGAGTATGGAAGCTCTCTCGTTTACAAAATCGAAAGGCTCAACAGATTCTACCTTCAGCAAATGCAGCCCATTGAAGAGGAGCTTTTGAATTTCAACTGCACGGTGATGTATGCCTCATATTTGCTCATGTCAACCAACTATGCAGAGTTCGCTGAGGCCCTTCTGAAAAAGGCCCATAATGTGGTGTCTGATGTAAGCCTGGGCAATTACTATGAAGCTTACGCGATCGAGTCGGTAAACGAGGTGATAATGCAGGGAAACGGGAAGAAAGTGAGCCTGTTGAAGATAGTGAACATGTCGAATTCCCTGGCAGAACTCTTTCTCAAAGCCAAAAAATAGTTCCTAGGCCATTAAATTTCGATGGTGATCCCATAATATTTTAGAAAAATCCATCGAAGTGGCTTTTGCCGATGGATCGATTCTCCGAATGAGCTGACGACGCCAATCTAAATATTCGATAAAATTCTGTCACTGCCGTTTCGAATCGACAGCCAGCATATCATATTTCTGAGCATGGCGACCAAACTCAAAGTCGACCTCATTACCGGCCTACTCACCATTTAAAGCCTCCTCTATCGCAGTGAATCTGAGAATCTCAACTACATCTTAGATTTGTCAGGGAACATCATGATGAAGGAAACTGACTCGTAGGAGTCGATCTTTTAGGAGGAATCCATCCAAGAGGCGGTTGCAAAGCTATCATCTGCCATCAAAAATAAATAGGCAGTTGTCGTTCAGACAGTTCATATCGAATCGGAAATCAACAACTTCGAAGTTACTCTATCCCCATTCTTAGTTTCCAATCTCTAAGCTGCTTTTCAAGAGCCAGTGATTCGAGCCTCAATTTAAAATTAAAATGCCAAGCAGGAAGAAATGATGAGACAAAAGCTAAACTTCACAGCAAGGGCCAAAAGCACGGTAAAAAGCCACAACACCGACGAAAATGACTCACAAGCATCGGTTTCAAGCCGCCGAGATACAGTTGAGAACATCGTGAGCATTCTGCACGAAGAGAACTCAATAAAAAGGGAAAAGGCCTTGGCTATCTTTCTATTTTTCGTGTTATTGATCAGCGGAGGGCTAATCGTCGCTGGAATATATGCAATAAATGTGAACAATAATATCAGCACTTTTCGCGCCTCCCAGACCTTGTAGTAAATTGTTGTCGCCATGACAAAGGCTCTGAGTTGGCAGAAGGATTTATAGTACTACCAGAAATAGTATGTAGAAAACAATAACCAGGCATTCTATAATATTATCAAGATAATCACGCTGTAGCTCGACTTCGATCAATACTCCTATGCCAAGTTTAAAAAGATCTCCAATTAAATTAGAGAAAAGACATCTCTTTATATGATCGGGCAGACAGACGAACTATCCAACCGGAAGAGATAGCTTTTCAAGCATTAAATCGATATCACAAGCCTATAGCCCTCAGATACAGGAAGCGAAACTATCCGACTATCCGTTCAGGGCATAATTCTGGCAGGAATCACTCAGATCGGATACTTCCAGTTCTACCCAGATTTCAAATAAACTCTAATTTCGAAAGTGTTGTTGTCTAAGTTGCTCAACTACATGTAATAAGTGCTGATTGAAATGACCTTGACCTTGGCCAAAAGCATCGAAGAGAAGCAGAATCACAATATAATGATAAGCTGTGGATGCCTTGCAATCCTTCTCCTGCTAGCAATCCCATACTGGAAGATAATCAGCAGAAACAAAATCAGAAAGCAAGAGGTATTCAACATACTGTCGACATTGAACTCCACCTTAGTCGTCAATGAAATCGTAAAGCTGCAGGAAACTGACGTAAAGATGCTATTCTTCAACAAATCGAAGTACCAGCCTAACAACAAAACCAAAATGTAAGGTACAGTTAATGCGGAATCTTAGCCCAAGTGCGAGCTAACCCACAATTCTAAAACCGATCTAAATGTAATGGACTACCCATTCCGGAAAGTGCTGGAGCATTTGCTCAAGGTTAGGAAAGATAACGAACAGCTGCAAAGCATCAGGACGAGGTCAGGAGAAATTGACATCAAAGGCAGCTCGAGTGATCCCAAGTCCATCAACTTGCTTTAGGGCCTCTTCTACGCGTTCCTAATATTCTTCATATTGTGCCTTGCCTTGCTTTTGTTCCTGAAACTGAGCTCCCTCTCAAACACCCACCAGGTTTCAGTTGTGCTCCAAAAGAAGTTCAAATAGCTCAAAGGCGACAACTACCAACTGCTGCTGAGTAAGATATTTTTCGATGATTACACTTCCGATAACAAGATTAAATTCCTCAACAAAGATGTCCAACAGTATCTCTATGACAGCGTCGGGGAGCAGTACATTGACTAAATCAGCCCTTGGAATGTCGAAGAGTACACAAAGATTCGGGAATGCCAGAATAAGTCTATTGTGTGCAATTGGAGATTTTCGACCACAATGCTCAGAGCACTACTAAAAAAATCCACCTTTGACTGCTACAATCAGAAGAAATAGAGACTGGAAGCAGAGCAGGCCGGCAATGTCAACTATAGGCCAAAGTATGACCCTGTTCAGATAAGATCCGAGCTCATACTCTCTCAGAAAGTCATCGAGAAAGTCCATGAAATCCACGATACGGAAGTAAACCAAATACTAACAGAGTTGGCAGCCTATGAGGACAATTTGATCTACATGATGGAGTACCTGTTTGTGAGGATCTTCTGGGTCAGCGAAGTGCTATTTGTACTCTTTTCTATTGCTTTGCTAAGGACTGCCACTCAGAAGTTTGCGACTAACATTATGATTCTATCTTTCTTAAATAAAGACATGGTCTTTAAGAATAAGAGAATTTAGAGCTTTGTCGACAGACTGTCAAAATCGCTGAGATGATTGCATACCTTTTTATATTTCATTATTGACTATAACATAACTCATCTTATGTTATCTTAATTCCTATATTGTCTCCAAATGAGAAAAACGTTCATATTTCATCATTAAATCTATAAAAAGAATAGCAGAACAACATGCTTCTCATAATGAAAACATGTTTCTACAGATCATACAGAAAGGCGAACCAATTCTATATCAACAAAATCATTTGCCATTTCTGCAAGGCCTTGATCGTTACTATATTCATATTCGGCCACGTGCTCATGTTGGACCCAGTCAAATGAGTTGGTTACCTACAATGAGTGGACCGCCGACAAATAGTTGGCCACCTACGCTGCTTATAATAAGTTGTGCATGATGATGAGCATGAAAATCAAAATCGGCCTATCAGTCACAAAATTAATACTCAACTGCATGGTCGTGAACGGCGGATACTCAGACAACTCAGAAAAAAATAAAAAAAATAATTTTAGTAGCCCCCGGCCATTCAGTTCCAAATAACTATGTGGATCCGAATGATCTCGGAATAAACATAAGCATGCAGCAAACACTATCTTTGAGGAGTATAGATCGGAAACTTTGTTGCAAGGGATATTAATTATCTATCTATATGCGAATAGGGAATCAGAAGGTCCAAACGTAGGCATTTATTTTCATTCAGCCTGATATTATTTGTTCAAATGGATTTTGCTTCTCATTTGATTAATTTTGGCGACCTGGTATTTTTGACGATCGATCATCCTCTTCTGTGCTTTCATCGCCCCATACCTCCCCATTTTTTCAACTGAGCAGATTCTTTGGCTTTCGTATTTTCTCAAAGCCGCCTCAAGTTCCTCCTTAATCTTCTTATCGTGGGTGGCCGCCTCCACGATTTCAGTCAAACATCGCTGCGCTTGGCTTTTCAGGCGATTCAATTTCCTGTTGGTCTCATGAAGCGTGGGGTCGTATTGCACTAAATCTGGAGTCTTCTCCTCTAAGTCCTCGACATGTTCATCCTCCTCAGATTCCTATATGCTGATGGGGATGATCCCATTTTATTGCCTTTATCGCTTCATTTGCTCGAATATTTTCAGGGCATTTTGTATTTAGGAGTTGAAGCGCGTGCGAGGTTTTGAGCATACAGATGGCAACTGCAGGTACATATTTGTAGCATTTGATGTTGTGGCCTTAGTTTCCTTTCGATGTTCGCTTCTGTGTTCGCTGCTGTTTCCATTTTAACAAATAAGAATTTACTTGTTATTCAGCTTGAGGGCCAGCCATTTCGCAACTTTCAATGGATCGACCCCGTGGTTTTCGACGTGACTAATCTATGTTGTACTACTCTTTAAGTTCGATTGCTCTTTCTTCTCTTTGTTGTTTATCGCATGCGATTTCACTCTGCCTCTTTTTTAATTATAATCGTAGTTTACCTTTTACTGTTTCGTCAGTTTCTTTGCCATTTCGATACTTCTCATGCCTTCTTTCACAGAGGGCGATGCATACAGAAATGCCGATAGCAGTTGCTGTTATTTTAAGCTAATTGACATCGAGGCCAGTATGCTCATGAGATTGCCAGTATGAAAAGAAGAACTGAAATCGATCTGCAGCTGCTTGGAAGCTAATAGCAGTTTTTTCCCAACCCCAACCCCAACCCCAACCCCCAACCCCAACCCCAACCCCAACCCCAACCCCAACCCCGAAGGTTTAAAGAGCGAGATGCTCATTATATTATTATACTGTGTTCTGGCATCCCTGAGTCCTATTATTTATATATAGGCATATAGACAATATATATATCAGATATATCAGGTATCATTGGCAGTTTGTAGTCACTCAAAAGAGTGCGCATCTGCTCCTCCAAAAAGTGTAAAGCTTCTTCTCAAAAGTGCGGAAT
Source organism: Brachycentrus maculatus (assembly GCF_059751285.1). Taxonomy (NCBI): domain Eukaryota; kingdom Metazoa; phylum Arthropoda; class Insecta; order Trichoptera; family Brachycentridae; genus Brachycentrus; species Brachycentrus maculatus. Next base: position 12,847 of record NW_028282007.1, read on the forward strand.
AAGATAACTGCTTGTAGATATTTATGATGGCTTGTAGATATTTATGACGGGTGACTGCTTGAAAGGGCATTAATGCACATAGTCACATTTGTAGCTGTGACAAATTTATGATGATAACTGGCATATCCAAGCTTGTGAGGTGCCTTTTGCACATAGACAAATTAAATGAGGTAAATTAACCCAATTTGCCTATCGAATTCGATCAGTATCTTCGACCTTTTATAATTGGGATAACTGTTCATAGATGAATGAGTATACTATAATATAAATCATGCTGTGCCATCGATGACTGAAATGATCCCATCCACCATTATGAATGCTCCCAATACGACCATCCCCACCATGGATAAGATATCTACTACTTGCAATTTCAGGGATGGTTTCTTGCAAGGGCACCGCAAGTCTATTTTATAATCTTCTTTGACGGTTTCATCATTGCGCTGCTGAGTATCATCTTCGTCTTTATCGGTGGGGTCCTTTGAGTTGCTCTATATCATGATCATCTATTTATTTAGATTGGACTTTCTTTCACCATACTGATTGACTCCGTTACTTTAGTTAAATTTACTAGCCTCCAAATATCTGGACAAATGCGAAATATTTGAGTATTTTATCTCGCTTTGCTTGTTGCTGTAGCCATCACTGCCACTGTGGCTCTTCAACTCAACATTCATGGAATCAGCAAGGACTCCTGATTGTTCTGGCTGGCAGAAGTACAAACACTTGAGGTGCATGAGGGCGGGCATTAGATAGATAAAGAAAAACCCAATGATCCCTCCATTTATTGTAATCAGATCCTCGACTGTCAGGTTCGTCATATAAACCGCACAACAGACTCCGATCATGAGGAATGCGTAGACCATCTCATGCACCTTCATCATTGTTCCCTGCAGAGATGTCTGCACGTTGCAGGCCCCAAAGAATCTTTTCCTGAGTCAAGAGTTAGGTACTTCGAAATCAGCAAGAATTCACCGAATGCGGAGTACAAGTGAACCAGATAGATCGCTTCGATGGCCGAGACCTCGGGCTGCCCAGGGTAGAAATAGTCCTCGATGGTCTGCAAGGGCTCCACTACAATGGTTCGGTTTATTACACCTGAGTTATCACCCGATTACCGAACGCGCCCATGTATGCGATGTAGATGTAGATGATGGTCCCAATTATGTACGTGTAGAGAGTATATTTTGCATAGTTCTTCGTGTCCGGCAGCTCCCTCAAAATTGGAATGAAAATGGCCTGGATGGTAAAGGCCTGCCCCATTGCGGAAGCCATGCTCACAGCCCCACTTCCGATGAGGGGGATTGTCGCGCCAGAGGGGGAATCTGAAGCGATGAGCCAAATCAGGAAAATACAGTATGCAAGAATGCTCAGAATTCCATAACCCATGAGCTTGGGCCCGATGTGAAAATAGTTCAGGGCCAGGACGAGGAAGAACAGAGCGACAATATTTGAAAGCGGGATGATAATGCTGTAGCCGAAGAGGCCAGCCCATTGTTGCACGATAAGGTTAAAATAAAACAGCAAGCCAAACAAAATAGCCACGAACACCATTACGTCATAGGCGATCTTCACAAATCGGCTTTGGTTGAAATGGTGGTAGAATGCCTTATCGAGGTCCTCATGGTTTCCCAAATGGATTACGCAGAGGTAGCAGGAGTAAAAGCTGAAGAAACCTGTGAGCAGGATGATGATCAGAGTTAAGAGAGAACCGCCTTGTATTGTCAGAATGGGGAGCACCAGGATCAGGCCGCCGATCATTGCATTTGTGAGAGCGATTATCACCTCGAAGGGCCTCATCATATTCGATAATTAATGATATGCTTCGAGATAATAATAAATACGAATATAAGCATATGTTTATGTTTGCCATTAAATGAATGCAATCGTATCATATTCTGGAATATAAGTGTATGGCAGATGATGCGATGATAATTAATTTATACTGCCTGCATGCTATGTAACATAATATAATCCTCATTTGAATTTGAAGGTCATAGATTCAGAAACTAACCTGCCATCCAAACACAATGTTAATCAATGCTACGAAACTGTTATTAGTTTATGCTCTAGTCGCGATTGCTGCTTCTACTGCCTCTGTGGTTGTTGAGCCGAATACCTACTTCATCAATGCTAATGCCACATACAAATGGAATATCACATTTGCAAATGCAACACCTCACACATTTATCAAATTGCATTTTGTAGCCGAAGTCGAGCTAAAGTCAGGTATCACAGTGAACCTAATCAATGGCACAGCAATCGCAGACATCGTTATTGATGTGCCCAATCGTTAGATCAAGATAAATCTGAATTCGACTTTGTCGTCGGCAACTAGCATAATTTTGAATGTCGGCCTAGTGCAGAACGGCTTTCGAGAGAATAATATAATGCCGTTTGTCACCAGCAGCATTATCAATGAGAAGATTGAGGTAACTAACGGGATTACATTCTTACCAGGGGCCATTACTGAATGCGGAGTGAGTTTTTTGGGCAAGACCTGGGATAACTCCTCCACTGCTTTCTTCAACTTCACAGTCACAAACCCCATCAATGCAACAAATGTCGTGCAGTTTCAAGTAATGCATCCCAGCTCCTATAATTATACCACTTTCAAAATCTCTCAAAATCAAATACTATGCGCATGGGCCATGCAAGGCAACGATACTTTTAGTTCTGCTGTAGGTGCCGATGAGGGAACGGTCAGCTTTACCTGCAGTTTCTCCGGCGCAACTATCAAAGCGGGAGATAAAATCGTCCTGAGAGTAACCAATGTCTATAATCCCCCAATTGCAACCTACCCCGACAAGTTCGGAGTGTGGACATCTGACGGAACATATATTTATGATAAAATTGAGGAATGTTAGAACACGCCAATTCCAATTGTATAATACTCAGGGCTGTTTGATCGGACTTTGTATATCAACGAGTTGTACCCAGCCGCTAGGATAATGACATCGCTCATTCCCCCAATACAATTAAATGATATCCTGAAAATTTCTTATGCAGGGATCAGAGTCACGGGTTGTGACATTTTTAATAATTCTAACTTCATTGCATTCAACAGAACATTTACCATTTAATCGAGGTTCGTCATCTTTAAGAAGACCGACGCTTACCTTCTGGCGACGAACGATCGCAGCAACAGTCAGGTTGGGTCCACAACCATTAGGATGAATAATTGCGTGATCAACATGCCACCTTCGGAAGTAAAGATCCCAATGAAATTCACATTTATGATCAACAATTCCTTTGAGTCAATGTCAGTGAATGCTCTGCTGTCCCCAGAAGCAGTATTGTTTACAGCATCAGATATTGCTCTGTAAGTTGTTGATCGCCAAATAGGCAATGTGACTGAATATAAATTTTCTGTGATAATCTCCCAAAATCTTAGTCCATCTGCAGCTTTGTTTTTAGATTTACCTTCTTAAGTTGGGATCCCCGATGGCCTTTAAAAAAGTTTTTGTCATCTGACAAACTCATTGAGCACCACGATTGAAATAAATGTCACCTCCTGCAGCGTTTATAACGAACTTAGTAAAATAATAAAAGTGGAACTCGTCGCCAATGCTACAATCACGCCTCAAACCCTAAGCATTACGATATATAACCTCATCAATCCAAATGAGCCCAGAATGTTTAATGGTTTCGGCGTTTAGACTTACTATTCCTCAGCAGATCTAACGAGCAAAGTCGAAAAGGGTTCGTCACTTGCCAATGCGTCTTACATATCGAGGTATACAGTTGTCAAATTTACGAATACGACGGTCGTTGATTATTCGGTCAATTAGTATCCCGCATTCTTTTAGTTAGAGTATGTTAATGTAGTGCCGCTGCCTTTAGGAGGCCGAATCGATATTTAGTTTCTTCCGGCTTTGAACTTCTCAGAAATTTCGTATGACTCGACGACCATCAATAACAACAATTTCACATTCAGTTCCATCTCCAACTCAACTGCTGACTCAATATTCAGTTTAAAGCACACAGTCACAATCAGATAGAATTCAATAATCCGTATCAGATTCAAATTCCGAGTGCCCAAAATCGTCAACTAATATCCGATTTTGCATTTAAAAACCTACTCCAGCACAAATGTCTTATACGAATAAACTAATACTCCACTCATCTTGCATGTCAAAAATGCGGCATACGAAAGTTTCAGGATCGCTCCTCTCAATCAGATAGCAGGAGCGGCCACAATCTACATAGTTTCATTCTTCACGAATGTTGTGCACGCTTTCCCTTTTACCTTGTTGGTGACACTTCCCTCTGATGTGACCAGTTCAGGAACCCACACATGCTCGGGGAATTGCGCAAATATCGTAAACAAGACAACTGACCAGACAGGAATCGTTGTATTGAGCGCAACCATCAGCAATTCTTCACAGAATAGTTTCAGATTAAATATCACTAATCTGAAGAACCCGCGGATGATCGGAAACACGGGCACTTTTGAATTCAAAACATACCAAGGCCCGAATCAAATACTCAGAGGGGAAGCATTTACAGTGATAACAACTGCGAATATAATGACTGCTGCGTTCGCAAGCAACGCGGCCTATTACATGGACAACACGGGTAGTGTGGAGATATCATACACTCCAAAGAACGAATTGAAAACGGGCGACTATTTGCTGCTGACCTTCGACTATCGTACCTACAGTCTCAATGGAGGTGTGTAATTGTCGTGTGAAAATGCAAATTGCCCATCTAATTAGGTACTAAACTCGTCGACTTCCACTGTGATAAAGGCTTACTTGCAAGGTCCCGTTAATTCAACGTAAAAGAGAACAATTAAAATAACAGGCTTGAAATCATATGGGTTGACAATATCAGGCATAACTTATAATGTCATTATTGAGTCGTACTCGTCATCAGGCAGATTGATGGATGCGGGAGAGTTCCCTTACAAATTGACATGTAGCTATCCGGCAGTGGCATCAAAAAACTGCAAAAACTGCAATACACTTATCCATACTTGCCTGGACTGCTACCCTAACTTCAAACTGTTCAACAGCAGCTCATGCACCAATAACTGTGGGAATATCTCCTTATATGAGACTTATGAAGGCTCGAGTGTTTGTGTCTCTTGCTACTCAATTGCAACATTATGCTAAACTTGCATCACAGCGACGAGATGTCTTTCCTGCAGGAATGCTTTTCTCTATGAAGATCAGACATGCAAAAGCAATTGCGATATATATAATGGCTTCTACAATCCAAATGGCACTCAACAATGCCTCAAATGTTGGGATCCTAACTGCAATGAGTGCAAAAACGGGACTAGCACAGGTTGTGTGTCCTGCTCAAGTCAGCTTTTAGAGCTAGGACGATGCCTATCAGGATGCAGACCAATGAACTATCCATCGGGCAACGTATGCTAACCTTGTGACATAAGCTGTGAGGGATGTACAGGACCAAGTAAGTTATTATGCAAATCTTGCAATGTGGGGTATTTCAACATATCGAATGTCTGTGAAACAGGGTGTCCGACAGGGACTGTTTTGATCGGCAACTCATGCGGCTGCGATGCAAGTTGCGCCAGTTGCTCGACAGTTTCAACATATTGCACAGCTTGTGCTCCGAATATCGCCCTCTATAATGGCAAATGCCTATCATAATGCCCAGTAAGTTCCTACAACAACAGTGTCTCATGCATTGATTGCAGTTCCGGCTGCCTCGACTGCTCTAAAGTAACCTGCAACTAGTGTGTAGCCGGCTACAATATCTACCAAAGTGGCTGCTATACATAATGCAATGATATCGGGTAGAGATACACAGGGGTTGCAGGCATTTGCATAGAATGCCCCGAAGGGTGCGATGTCTGTAATGCAACTTACCATTGCAGTATATGCCTCTCAAATTATACTCTATAAGGCACTTCATGCATTCTGACTTGTGAGATCAACGGCGATTGCTAGCCAGTCAATCCTGTGCCTGACACTGTGATTCCGGTCCCTGGCTTCTTGGCTGCTGCAATGTGGATCGCGCTGATCATCATTCTAAAAATGGTGTTCATCAAAGTGTTGGATGTAGCATACTCTTTTGTCTACCTCGGAACACTCGTGGAGTTTGTTTTGGTGATCGTGGTTTTGGCAAAACAAAGTGAGAACATTGCTGCCCTCCTGGTCCCAGTATCGAGCAACAGTGTGTCACAAGCGGCCAATAGAAAATAAGTAATTCTATAATTATACAAATACTCAGTGTTAGGGTTGTTGGCGGCCACGATCATCATGAACTATATCACCAACATCATATATATCGGATTCTTTTGTAAATACCTTAAAAAATTTGTACCTGAACGGCAAATCGATCGCATTTCAAATTATCTCATACTCGTCATCGGAAGTCTCACTAACTATCGGTTCTCATTATTGGCCTACTCGAAGATGTTCCCAAAGCCCAGACTCTGCTTCGAAAATACCTCCAATTTGACACCTATCCATTACCTCTGCATCACCAGCGTCTTTATATCAGTATTGCCTTTGGTAGCCTGCGGGCTGCTCGTGTACAACGAGTATCCTCTCACTGACCTATTTATGCTAGGCCTCGATTTGCTGCTCATGGTGATATTAAACTTGCTTTTTTCGATTTGGATGGTGTCGGTGCCCAAGGCTGACGACTACTTCGAAAACACGAAGAAGTATACGCTCGAGGATAACTACCAAACGGAGGAAAACATAAACGACAAGAACAGCAACAACATTTCAAAATCTAACCTGATCGCCAATCATAACAACAGTGTGATTAATGTTGTCGATCTCAACGACCACAAGGACGATGAAGACATGGCCAATAAGTATTCCCCATTTCATGAGAAGAACCTGATGATCAACAGTCGCCACCAGAAGGACGTAAGCAATAGAGCGCATACGCTTGATGGCCACAACAAGTCAGATATAGAAAACGATCCATTGCCCAATAAGCCAATCAGGGCGAGCCATGTCAATCTCGAAACAATGAAAATACAATCGAGGGAGGGAAAAATGATGGAAAGCAACGACGATAATCTGATTATAGATGACATGGAAGAGGACATGGAGGATAGCCAAGGACTCCAGAAGAGCATGCCGATACACAGAGATCTCATCAATTCAAACGTGAATAATAGCAGTGTGCGTGACACTAAGCCCAAAAAACTCACCTCAAACAAAATCAATGGCAATTCGACACGCAACATCCCCAGTCGCACACCCAACGAAGCTGACAATAACCTATCCTCCAAGATGCCATCCCCTATGAAGGAGTCCATCATCAAAAACTACAGCAAGCAGCTTATCAACAGCAACAGAAGCAACAACATAATTCAGCCAGGCAGGAGTGACCAGAACAAACAAAAGTCGGCCTAACAATAACCGTCTCTTAAAACAGAAATTAAGCAAAATAAGATGAAAATGAGCCTACACCAAATGTAATAGTTTGAACCCGGCCAATCTGATCAGTCGGAGGATCTGCGCATTAGCGACCCTGGTGTACTGACTCACAAAAAATCATAGACATTGAGCAAGCCAAAGAGAGTAATCCCCGTCCATAAGCCTGACACACAAAGGTCGGCGGTTGTCCTGGGTTCAAGCCCAAGCCACAACAAGTTCACGAAGAAGAGGGACAATTTGAGGATATTTGAATCGGAGGAGGGAGGGTCGGCGATCGACGAGATCGATTTTGAGACCATAATCCAGAGCAAGATGATAGATAAGACGGAAAAGGATCGGAGAGGGAACAGTAGCAGCGCATTCGAGAAGAGAAGTCTGAACCCAAAGTCGGAAGATTTGTAGTTTGAGGAGATATCCCCGAGCTGGTTCAACATCCAAAATCAGAGGTACGATGTTGAGGAAAGTGAGGATATCTGATTGTTCTATCATCCATATATGCAACGTATCAATCAGTAAAAGCAGTCTGAACATGAGTTATAATATATTAATCAGTACTGCACTCATCAGAATGGGCTGTGGGTAATCATCTGCTGCTTCAGATAGCATCATTGTGGATATCTCTTACTGCGCCAGCTGCGGTTGGGCTTCCTCTGCCAAGCGAATATGCGACACTATCCGAAGGTAACTGCCTCAGGCATTGATCGATTGCAGGCCTGAAGAACAATACACAGGGCTTATCAAGGCTGCGCTCATCGTGAATAAGAAAGACCGGAAATAAGTGTACCGTGGAGACAAGGAAAGCACGAACAAGAACATAGAGAAGATAGTAAGCGATGTTGTGAGGGAATACAAAAATACGGCATGAGTCTATTGTCATGATTGTGACCAGAATCATTCTATATTTAGGCATCAATACCACATTTAGTGCATAATCAGTATCAATTGCTGTTTGCATGCTATCTTGCACAGCATACCATCAATATATTTATGATAGTGCAACTCACGAAAGTGTCCATAATCCTATATTTAAATTTTGAAATGCATTCACCTGCTCAGCCACCACAAACGCTGTCAAAGCGCCTCAAAGGTTTATATAGTAAATAAAAAAGCTCAGTGTTGCGTAGAGAAATGAGCTGTTCTAAAACTAAAGAATAATCGGTTTCCTTTCTGTCCCGGATAGGACTTACTATAAAATAGTTGATAGGACAGATAGCTGACCGAAGCAGCTAAATTGGCATCTATATCATACATAACATCATGGAGCATGTCTGTCATATCGCATAATGCGAGTGGTGTGAGTGATATAAAGTTATATTATCATTATTTATATTAACGAATTTAATTCTTGATTCAAGCATCATTATTGAATATATATTCGACCTACGCATTGTTATCACCTCTATGAACTGTTCTGAATGTGCAATATCTTATTGCTGAACGAGATTGCCTCACAAATAAAATTAAGTAGAGCATTGTTTTGTTTTAATGATTAATAATTTAGTGATTGATTATTCAATAAATGTTTGATTGCAAACCTAAATCACTTTTGGAGCTTCCTCATTTTTCCTTTGAGTCTAAAATAAGCTTAATATAGGCCATCAATCCTCTTTCCTTTGAAACGTACTCCTCTTTCAAATCAAAATCTGGCTCAACTTGGCGGCCGAAGTTGGTCATGAAGTTGGTTTCGAGCTGAGGCTGCCTTGGGGATTGTGAAGTTTTTACGGGACTATACATTTTTGAACCTGTAGAATCCTTGGTTAGCTTGCTTTGACTTTGCGTTGGTTTCAAAAGAGTCCCCTGAACTTATCGCGTGAGATTAAAAGGAGTTGTCATTCGGCCTTTTTAATCGTAAGAAATTTCTCCTCCTTTCTTCCCGATGCTTGATTCCACAATTGTTTGGAATCCCGCCCCGAAACCAGAATATCTATCCTTTATCTGCGGATCTTTGGTTGGAAATACAGACCACGCTTTATATTTATCGAGCTTGCCTTAGAATTCCCCGAGATCCTTCGTGCAACTGATGCACTTAAATCCTCTTGTCATTACAAGGCCCTCTTTATCGCCCTCTTCCTCGCCATGCAAACTCATCATAATTTTATTAATCCTTTTCTCCAAAAATGTTAAGGCCTTTTTGGTGTCTGACTTTTCTGCGAATTTTTTGAATGAGTTTTCATAAGCGAAATTAGTAATGTTCAGCATCATCTCCTACAGTTTTAATACGTCGGAGTAATCTGCTTTCAATTTGAACTTTTTCACTATTCCATCAAACTATTCTCTGATATTCTGCTGGAATCCGTCCATAGTTTCTTTGAATTCTCTCACATTCAGATTTTATAACATTTGCTTAGTGTCGTTAAATTCTGCCAATAAATTTGATAGGTGCTGCTTGGCTTCTCCTAGGCCTCGATCCACCGCATTAGCCTATAGTTTGGTGGCATACTTTGATTTGGTTTATACTTCAATATGTTATATCTTCTGATTGCTATTGTCGAGTTCCTTTTTCAATTTGTCAATTTGTGCTGAAAGTGTTTGCTTCACTTCTTCGGCTTACTTGTCCCTGGTCTATTGGGCTTCGTGCTGCTACCTAGCATTTTCAGTGATGAAGCTCTTCACCTCTTTGAATGATTTTTTAATCTACTTGATTTCATCAGAGTCTGCCAAGCTCGATCCTTTTGACCCATTTGCTCGTGTCTAAACTAAATCGTTAATTGTGGAGAAAGTATTCTGGGTGGATATTTTGAAGTTAGAAAGGTCCTGGCTGGTTGCTTTCTGTGATTTTTAAAGATCTGCCAGTCCTACGAATAATGAAGCGGATCTACTTCTTTGGAACTGAGGGAAGTTTTTTATGAAGGAATCGATGGTCTTGAAATTCTCACTAAGGAGTGAAAAGTTGATAGTAAGCAAGCTTTATGTATGGAGCTCCTCGTATGTTACAGTGGACATTTGATAAAATTAATTTACAATCGTACTTCTGTAAGCAATAAATATAATTTATCCATTTACCTTTAATAGTCTGTCAGCCCTTTATACTTTAAAGCAAAGCAGAATCAATAATTTTATATTACGATGCAGTTTCGAAGGCAGCCACAACTGGCCGATCGCCTTGAAAAATAAAGACTGTATTGCATTTTGTTCTAAATTTATACCACGATCGACCCTTGTTGACCAGGCTACAGCATGAAATATAGTATAAAAGGGATTGTATCATTAATTTTTCATGACCGATAATCATCGAATTAGTCTTCTTAATTGATTTTCTCCCTGCCGTTGCTATATTGCTGCCCTGTGCTGAAGCTTTATGGGCTCGATTCACCTACTTCCTAACTCGATCGAATCTTTGTCAAACTCAAACAGATGTTCTCACCTTCTTACTCCATGCTCTTGTGGCTCCTTAGGGGACTGATCATGTTTCTGGATGAAGTCGCCTCGCTTTGGTAAGGGCCTTAATTGCTGTGGTCGCTTTTCGTTGGGCTCAGCAGGTCGATTCCCTCGAACTATTTTTTTCTTTCACTCGACAGATACAGCTCTTTAAAGTTTATTGTCTGCTTTTATGAAGTTGCTTTCGGTTACGCCTATAAACCCAGCAAATCACTGTCAACTAAATTGTTGTCAGCTTTAATTTATAGTTTGTCCTACTGCATCTGTTCACTCTGCCGAGTTGGAGTAAGAATGAGCTTTTTTCCAGAGCTCATGTTGCTGATGTTCCCATTAGAGTGGGAATGATGGTCATAATTGTAGCCAGCTGGAGAATCACAGGATGATCCTTTTGAAGATGACTGCTAGAGTGATATCTTCTTCTTCTTTATAGGAGTACTGCACTAGTCGATATCGATTGTAAAGGATTTCGAATGAGCTCCAGGGCTTTCCAAATCATTCGACGAGCTGATCATTTTCATGTCCATGTGATTATTTAGTAATACCATTGCTGCTTAGTGCCCTGCCTCAGATACTCCATGGTTCGCCTGAATCGCGAAAGTAACTGTCTTTTATTAGGCTTTGGCTGTATTAACTAAATTAGCGCTCAATGCAGTCTACTATTCTAATAGTTCAACATGATTTATATTTATTTTTGGGCTCATCTTTATCTTAATTGGGCTGTTGCTACTTTGCGCATTTGTTGTGTTTATTTGCAAACCAACTTCGTTTGCTGGCTCTTCTCCATCTAATAGGCTCGTACTTGCATTATTTTGGCTTTAAGCACATATGCCTTTGGCTTTATTGATGCTTTATAATTTGTCTGATAAGTATTTTTGTTCTTCGAGGATCGCCCGCTTTTGGATGTTCTTCTCATTAATTTTTTCTATTTATTTAAGGACGGTCCTTATCCTTTTGTACACAGCATTAAGCCTTGTTTTTGTTTCTTCGTCCAGACGCTTATTGTGCTCAATTGCACTATTGTAAAGCACTTTATTTTTTAGCTTCAAGGTACGGACGTATTGAGTGTTTATTCTTGATGAGCCTGATTAACTGAGCAAATCGATTTAAGCCTGTTTGGCAATTTATTAGCTTCCGACGATTAGTGAATTAATCTCTTCAAGAGGTATATTATCGACCTTTATCGCTTAATTGGTGCCACTCGTCAGGCCATCTATCTTTCTCTCCTGAGTGTTGTTGTTGTTATTGTTGTGCTCTTCGATGAGTGGCTCAGTGGGAATATCGGCGCCGCTTTGTCTAATTTTATCAAAGAACTAGATAAACTGATAGTGGTGCGCTTCGTTTGCATACTTTCGCTTCCAAAATAAAAACAGTCCAGCTGCTCTCTTCTTGAGTAAGTCCCATTCATCATAGTTTAGGCTGACATACTTCTTATACATTGCGAGTTCAGATAAAGCAGTGCAGAACACTGCCTCATTGAAACACTCGTTGGCAGTGCTTCCGCAATAGGACACCAGCTATTCGATAATTCCCAACCCCAACCCCAACCCCAACCCCAACCCCAACCCCAACCCCAACCCAACCCCCTATCGAATGGATGTCATGCTAAATATAATGCAATATCTTACAAGAAAGAATCATAGCATATTTAGCCTAAGTTGACATATTCGCGTAAATGAGCTTGTATTGGTTTCGAGAATCCCTCTCCTGACTCGATGTACGCCGAGAGTTGCTCATACAAAACTGACTATGGTTTTGACAAATTTATTGGGAAAGAGGAGGAGTTAGAGTGTTGTTCCGATAGGTCAAGTTGCTTTAGTATCTTATCCTGGAGAAATGAGAACATTCTTTATGATAGTTTATCTACTTTATATTCTTTAGCAATGCGTAATGTAATTATTTCATGATTTGAGCCACACAATTATTCAACTCAGAATTAAGGTCATCGCATTTTCAAATGTTATAGCGAAGTTGCCAGCTAAAGGGAACAATTTTGATTATATCTAAATATGAAAGTCAAATCAGAGGAAACACAAAAAGGGTTAAAATTCGAATTAAATTACGTTTTAGCCCCATCCCTGGTTTATATATTTATATATACATTCATGAAGCCATCTTACAGCATCACGAGAAATAAAGTGGATTTTTCAGTGCTCATACATCCTTAAAATATGAAGTTTTCCATCATATGGCTCCATGGGCTTGGAGACACTCCTGACGGGTTTGTTGAATTATTCAAACTGCAGCAATCTCCAGTAAGTATTGGAGCAAGGGTGAAGCTCCTACAGGCTCCAGTCAGAGCAGTCACAATTAACGGAGGAATGAAGACACAAAGTTGGTATGACATTCGCAATCTCAACTTCGATCCTTCTAGCAAAATAAAAGAAGAAGAAAGATACTCTGTTGCTGAGATGAAGTAAAGCTTATCAATCCTTGATGGGCACGTCCAGTAGTAAATTAAATACTGGGTTGAGCAGAAATACTCGTTAGAGAATGCATCTAAGCGAGTTTTTGTCGGAGGGTTTAGTCAAGGATGCGCTACTTCCCTACTTTATGGATTAACCTCAAAGGTTCCGATTGGAGGAGTAATAGGCTTAAGTGGGCATGGATTCGGATCTTTCGAGTATCCAAATTTGGGTAAATTGCCTATCTTGCTGCTCCATGGAAAGTATGATAATTTGCTGCCAATAAATATGGCGAAGATGAGCTACTAAAAGATTCTGAATAAAAGTTATGTGCAATTCAAAGAAAAGAATATCGAGCACTAAGTAAATATTGAGGAACTAGTCGAAATAACTGAATGGCTGAAATGCATAACGAAGGAGTTGCAATGATAAACGATCAAAATAAATTAAATCTATTTATACATATTTATATGAATGATATGTGTGTATGTAGGAAACTAAGAGGTGTATTGGCTGCGATATTGTTAATTTTGGGCGATTCCTTGCATCACCGACATATCTGTCTGTAAGCGAGTGGACTGTTATGTTTTTATTGATGGGCCAGTAAGCTCTGGAGCCAATAAAATTATCTGTTGAGTACTGGCTTCTTATTGTAACAAAATAGTTAATTATGAGCCTGAGTATTGTATTCATAGACTTTATTTGATGCCTCATAGAAGTGTTTTCTCCTTTAACAAAATTAACAGTAAAGTTGATCTTTCGGTCGAGGTTAATAAAATCGAGTTCTGCAATTGAAATGATGCAAATAGGATTCCATTTTTTCACTAATAAAAGATATATTGTCGAGCAAAGAAGCCTCAGCATCTGTTGAGTTTGCGAAGACAGAAGAAAACAATTATCTGCTGTCTTAAATGTGTGGAAAGCTTCTTGCCTAAAAATGCTTTGCGTTTGGAGAGAGAGTCAATTGAGTAAGTACTTTATCCAGCCAGCCGTTGTGCAGATTATTACTGCAAATATGAGGAATGCCTGCACCTTTGCCTTCATCAATTTAATTTTTAAAGTCATAATCCTTATGGGAAATAGCCTTATTTATTTAGGAGAAGAAGGATGATGCTTTGAAAGTATAAAGTTCTTATATAATAAATAAATTCAGTTGTGAGTGTGCTACGATTTGTGGATGCAATTCTTCGTTGCTTTATAATTATTGATCAATGGCGTCATCGACAATAGATGAATTTCTTTCAGAACTGAGGCTTGACAAATACGCACAAGATTTAAAGGCGTATGGTGTTTCGGCAGCAGAGGATATTCTCCGCCTGACTCCTGAAGACTGGAACCAACTGAATACTCTTCTGCCTTTCCATCGCACCAAGATTATTCATCAGGCTGCATTCAAGATGGAAAGCGCCACTAACAAATTGTTGGAATCCAAAAAAGTAGCCAACTATCGTTACCGTGGTTCGGGTCAACGTGGGGTCGTGCGAATACTCCAGATATAGAAGAAGTAAATACATCATTCACTTTTAGACTAGTTCTAGAAGGGGAGTTGGTAATGTAACATATATAATATCTGTTATGTTAGTCGATTGCATTGCCTGCTTTTTATGAAATTAGTTTTAATGTTATTTTTTCATGTTTGGCTGCAAATGCGCCACATTTTTCGCATTGAATGAAATTGCGGAGACAGTAGCTATAGCGTGTTGGCATTTGTGAAGAGAATAGGCATTTGCTGCAGTTGTCGCTTCTTCTCCCAAATTTGAACAACTGCTATTAGAATTTATATTATTAATCTTATTCCTCAGACTATATTGACTCGAATTGTATCAAGGCATTTATTTAAATTGATGAATTTTGAACGATTCAACATAAATCACACTTTGAGGTTGATGATCTCTTTATAGGCATTTGTGAGTCCAGTCAGATCATGATTGATCGAGTTTTGACCTTTCAGTTCCTGGCTGATAAGCCTCATAGTGTCTCCACTGGTACAAAACTCGATTCCATAGTATTTCAGTCGATTGGGATTGGATTGCTGCAACAGCTTAATCTTTTGAACTTGTGATGAAGGATAGCCACACCCACCATCGGTCATAAACACAAACTTAATCGTTTATTTGCTGATATACTTATTCATCAGACTGTATGCTTTCTCGAAAGTATCAGCGAAGTTATTTCCACCCATTCTTGCAGCGATAGAGGTACTGACTTCAGAAGGCTTCTTGTTCTATTGGTTGATTAGACAATTTGAGCCTTCTATTAGAATTGAAATCCTGATTAGGTTTTCACTATTATTGGCTTTTTTGCATTCGCCTATTGCTATTTGGAAAGCAGCCATCAAGTCTTGCCATCGATCCCTCCCAATTGTAGTTTGTGTGCCCATGGATCCAGAGTCATCCAAAGCAAAAATATAATGAACAGGATTACAAGATTTTGCTTGCTGAGCCATCTGCTCAGTCAGACTAGTAAATTTGACAAATTTCATCTGATGCATTTTGCAGAACTGTTCACCTGCTAAATCCCAAGCAATACCGAACATCTCTTCTCTCTTTTTGTATAACTCCTCTGACTCAGGGTCTTTCTTCTTCTCAAGATCATCAAATTTCCAAGAACCTGGGTTTTTCTTTTGCCAATATTATTGGAACGCCTACCAGCTCATTGGCGTTTAATTGAAGATGATCATGTTTAACTTATTGACGTTCTCGCATCTTATTACAGAAGCATCTCCGTTTTCCAGCTTTACTCCTCCTAAAGCTCTCATCTGATGGCCATAAAGACACTGATGTTAATTAACATGTGCTTCTTAAACTCCACAAATTCTCTGACAGCCAGGGCATTTTTCAGGGCATACTTTCACGTAGACTTTCTCTTTGAATTCTTTGATGGCGTTAGCGCAGTCTTGATCAATAATTTCAGCTCTTGAAACTAATATTTCAATGAAGCTTTGAATTTTCTTGACCTCAATAGTGTCACCCTTTTCATCTTTCTCCTATTCGACAATTTGCACTTTGGAATAGAGGAATATTTTGACAAACTGGGTAATGTTGGCCATTTGCAAGTTCTTCTCTGAAACTATCGATTTCAATTCCTTCAAGACTCTTTGCAAAGAAGGCTCTAGACTCCTCATGATTTGGAATGAATTTATTGAGATAATTTTATAATCCATTGTTTATAAAGGCTTGGTTTCTTCCTTACAGATTGAATCGATGAAGATCTCTGTCAGAAACTTTTTCGCTTCTTATTACTAACTTGCATTCATCAATGATGCATTTAAGGATTTCCCTTCAAATTATATGAATTTAGTAAGTGGAGCATCTTCAGGGATTTCTTAAGCACCAAGTTGCTTTTCGAATTAGATCAAAAACTTTTCGAATTCCTTGGTCACGCTTTTTGTGAATCTCAGATCTTCAATTTCTTCTTTCAGTTTATCACTCATTTCATCTGCTTTTAGCTGGTACTCGGCTTCGATGATTTTCTTTTGATTTATCAAGTAATCATATAGCTTTTCTTTCATGGCTTCGTTTGACTTATTGGATTGATCAAAAAATTTTCGATCTAAGTTTTACTGAATCTGTTGTCTGGTATAAGTTTTTTTGTAGAGTTTCACTTTGTTTTCCGCCAAGACGGATTTCTTTTCATCAACTTGTTTTTTTAAAATTTTTAAGAATTCATCAATAAACTTTTTCACATCTTCTTTCGCTGCCTCTTCGGATTTCAGTGAAGTCTTCGAGCATACTCTTTCGAACATTCGATCCATCGTGGCCTTACTACTCATTTCCAAGAAGGGCTTGTTTTTTTCCTTTTTGAGATTATCAGCGTACTTTTTCCAGATCATGTAGACAGCAAAAAGATGAACGTATCCAGTAAATAAAACAGTTAGTTTATAACTTACCTGATTAAGGTCATCATTGAAGGCAGTGATCTCTTGGCATACATCAACAAAAAGTCCTTGAACTGTTTTAAAGGACAAACTACTAGGATTTTATTGAATTTTTTAGCTAATAGATTGAAACAGAAGAGAAAAAGATTTTTTCTCCATCAATTCTTTGAAAACAAAGCTTTGCAGAATATCGGTTCCCAATGCACTGTAGAAAGTATGATTGTGATTTTCATGGAGGTAAGTTTTCAAGTAGGTATTGCTTTGATAATCGCTTGCCACTTAGATCGATTATTGCTCGCTATAGGCCATCACAAAGGTATCTCTGTATGTATCACTTGATTGAGACTGACGAATTGCATCAGCAATCTTTTCACCATCAAATAAACTCATTCTGATAAGGATCTTTTCGAGTTACTTTCTGTTTTCAACCCGAAGGGATGGGGAGTTGTGAATTTTTAAAAATTTGATTTCATTCACAACATTTTCATTGTCCCACCAACTTTTTTTAGTCTCCATAAAGTAGTGGTAAAGATTTTCACACTTCATTTGGATTCCAAATTCTGATAAGTCTCTGTTAATTTCTTTTTAGAAACTTTGGCTCATCATATGAATTTTTTTTTCCATTGTCTTTTATGTTTAGATATACTTCTTGATTGCACTCCACTTGATTATCTTCATTATATTTTTTGAAATTTGCTAAAGGTTATACCATGAAAACTTTTGGGGGTTTTATTTAGTATAGTGAACATTTTTAGATTAATGAGAGGGAGGATGATAAGAAGAAGAGCTTTATTTAGTATAGTGAACATTTTTATATGAATGAGAGGGAGGATGATAAGAAGAAGAGCTTTATTTAGTATAGTGAACATTTTTAGATTAATGAGAGGTAGAATGACAAGAGGGAGGATAATAAGAGGAAGAGTTTTTAAGTTCATATTTTTTGTTTAACTCGCTTCTGACTTATTTATACTGATTTTCTTCAATAAATTGCTTCACTTCATCGGGTAACTCATTGTGTTTGTTTAAATCTTTATGATTGGTAGCATTATCCGACGTTTGAACCAATTTAATTTAAGCATTTTTATCAGAAAAGATCGTCCATTTATTTTGTTGCTTGTAGACTTCCTTGAAATTATCGAAACTATTCATTTTCAGCCCTAACTGTTCGGAAAAAAGGTTATTAATTAAATTGAAAATCTCAACATAGGCTGGACTCTCGGCTTTGCTCATCTGCTCTTTAATCTGTTGCTTGATTAGATCCTTCTTGAGAGAAGACTGGATATTGAACTAGCTGATTGCATAGAACTGGTTCTTTTTGATATTTGCAAAATATTTTGACATATTGAAATATTTCAGTTTTGCATCATACCTCCCTTCATTTGATACAATTTTGGTTACTGTTCTACTCTTTTTATATTCAAAATATGAACCTTTTTGACCTTTGCACTTCATTGAAAACTCATTGAACATGAACTCATGAAACTCATCATATGAAGGAGAGAGCTTCAGATCCCACTCAATTTTTGGTAACCCGACTGTCACATTATCTGAAGAAGAAGATTTCATGCAGCTTTCATAAAATTCCTGAATTCTCTGAAAGAAAGCATATACTTGCTCATCAATTCCCATGCTTTTCTCAGTTTCAAGAAGCATATTTTTGTAAACGCACATAAATCTAGTCCTTTTCTCTTCTTCTCCCATGAGATTTCCTGTGTTAGCTTGTTCAAGGTTTATTTGTCTGATTAGCTCTTCAATTGAGTCGCTTCCTTGTTGTTTATATCTCTCAACAAGTCTTGCCTTTTCTAGATCCATCATTTGATACTTGAACTCGTAAACAATTGATTAGAGTGATCTTTGAATTTTGAATTTTTCAAGTTCAATTCGGTTGAGTAATTCTTGACTTTGATTTTCATCCTCCAAAAAGACCGTGGAAAATTTATCTTAGAGCTTAATCTTTTCAGCTTCAAGCTCTTCCACACATTTATTAGGCTTTTTAACATTCATTTTCAAGGCTTCAACTAGATCTTCTTTCTTCCTGTTTAAAGTTTCTAAATTTTCGATCATCCAGTCTTTTAATTTCTTTTATATGTCAATAACTTCTTTAGATTTGCTAACTCCGAGGTTGGGGAAACTATCAATTGTGTTCCAATTCTTTTCAGCTTGATCGATCACTTGATGAATTGTTCTGAAATTGTCTTTGTTTCCGATTTTAGTCATTAGGGAATCGATCATATCCATGCATAAGTCTAAAAATTCAACTCTTGAAGTTTTCTTGATAATCTCTTCTCCTGGAGGCAACAACTTTAACTTTTTACTGTCAATTGTCTTGAGCTCATAGGCCTGAGACAAACTTTTGACGTTCGATTCCGGGAAAATGTCTCGGTGTTTATGGATATCAGATGCCATTTTGGTCGTATCCGCAGATTGATTTTGGTTCAGAACTAAAAACATTTATGGGGCATTCAAGTTGCTTTCAGAGATTTTTTCGAATCTGTTGATGCTTGTCCTTAAAATCTTTTATGTTTCTCCGTCGAAATTTCCTTTCGTGTTGGTGATAATAAAATCGGAAATTGAAAGACAAAACAGCACGAGTTTCGCATCAAATTCTTTTTTCAGTTTGTTTTTGTCTTCTTTGTCAGTCAAAATAGCAAAAAGTCCTTAGGTATCGATGATGAAAAGTCCGTCACAGTGTCTGAATTTCATGTTCGAAAATTTGAAGAAGGTCCCATATCCGCCTTTTGTGCACCTTCCTGAACTGACACTAAAATCGCATCCATAAAGAAAATTGAGAAGAGTAGATTTTCCTGAGCTTTGAGGCCCAAAAACTGTCACGACTGCAACTCTATCTTCTCTTGCCTCAAAGACCTTTTTCATGAACTCCTTTGGCATTTCCAAGAGATCTCCATCAAGAACTTCAAATGGCTGATTGGTGTAGATATCTTTCTTTTTGATTTCAGTCATCAAATCAGTAAGAGAGTGAGTTCCTACCATCTGCTTATCGTTCAGGGTTGTCAAATATTGTACCTCTCTCCAGAAAAGTTAAATTGAAAACAGATTGGGCTTTATATTGTTGATGACTTCATATTCAACGTTATTAAGTTCATCAATGCACTTCGAAATATCCTACTTAGCCAAGTTAACTTTAGATATGCCATTGAGGCGATTGATAGCAGTTTGCTTTTGTTCAAGCTATTTTCTGAGATTTTCGTCAACCTTTCCTTCTTTTTTCAAGAGCATTGCCTTTGTCAAGTTGATAATGTCATAAGGTTTCTCATTCTTTTCCTTAATATCTCTAATCGTAAGTCTCAACCGCAAAAGTAGAAACTATGTGAACTGTCTATTCTCTGCAATGTAGAGGATAATTTCCTTTATTTTTGGATGGAGACTCCTTTCTATTGTTTCCTTTTTGATTTTGGCGATTTCGTTTACTGACTCCTCCGAATGCACCATTTGGAGATTTTTAATTTTCATCATATTAGGTGTCACCTGAATCATTGTGCTTAAATTTTCTTCAATTCCTTGAACTTTTTTTTCAAACTCGTTGAAGACTCTATTATTGAACAATTCATAAAATTTGCAGTGAGTTTCAGGTTTATGGCAGACAGCTTCGATGGAACTCCAAAAAATATCTCTAAGAGACGCCATGAATTACATCTCCTCTTCCTTGCCAACTAATGTTTACAAAGAGATATAATTCACTTTTTATTTTTGATTCTTTATTCTGGTAATGTTTTCTTGATTCTTTTGGTCTCTCATCAAACAGATGAATCCTTTAATAGCATATTTTTTAACCCATTCATCAATTATCTTTTTTGTCTCTTACTTGCTTTTCCATGAATGCACCAATAAGAAATCAACCTTTCCAATGATCTACTACACGTATTTTTCAGAAGTCTGAGAACAAATGTCGATCAAATTCAGAGGAGTTTTCTCCTCCAAAAATCTAATATAAATTTCAGGGCATCCGTAGGTAATTGGGTGCTTTCGACAACTCAACTAGAATGAAGTGCCGACCAATTCGTTCAATAGGAAAGTTTTACCTTTTTCAGTCTCTTTGTTATTGTGAATACCAATGGAGGCCACAGTAAATGACTGATGCAAAAACCAAACCAACTCTTGATTTAGAATCCACTCATTTTCAACAGCATTGATGTTAGTAAATCTTCGAAGAAGAATAGGGATGGGAGTCGATGCTGCAGTGATGTTCATAAGTTCAGTTTTCAGTCTTTAGTCTCCATTCATCATGATGTAGTAATAGACAAAAGCGGAGTTAAAGTTCTTGAGTTTTCCTGTCCATATTTTCTGATTGTTCTTGTCTCGTATCCTTTGCCGAACATCCTTGATGACATGGTCAAAAGAGAATTTTTTTTTTACAGCTGCAAACATAAACCTGATAACTCTTTTGAAGAAACCTTCTTCTGATTACTTTGTCAAACTACATTCCTTGATCATTTCTTCCTTGTAGATTTCACTCTCAATGAAGTAATCTCTGAACTCACTATACTCAATTTTGTAGTTGCTATTGAATCCATAGTGGTCAAGGTTAATTTTGCATACTAACTTCAGTTCAAATTCAAGCTTATCAAATGTTTAGAAAACCTCGTTGTCCTATATTTCAATTTCAGCCCCATCATTTTCATTATTGCAGTAAAGGATAATTTGTGACTCGATTGGAACTTTGATCTTTTCAAAAATCTACTGCTTCAAATCTTTGCAAGTTCTTCTTAAGGGCAACTCGATTGTAATCTTTTCGGCTTCGTAAAAAACATAAACGATCCCATAGTAAAAAAGTTAGATTCTTTGCACATCCTTTAAAGATCTTTTTTCTGTCATATCAATATTTTCTGTCAATCTGATGCACGTTAAATCTTTGAACTGGGCTTCCATTTCCATTTTAGTTCCAACAAAAGAGCAGTCAAGTAACCCAACATCTTATTTTGAAAATTCGCATTCGAAAATAATGTTAAGTTGCTGAAGTGAGAGTTTTTTGCTTAAAGGAAGTTCCTTGATGGCATCGACTCGTTTGACCAAAACGAGCGAAGTTTGATAAAAGTTGATTTATATGGCATCTTCAATTGGGAGGCTGTGATTGTGAATGTAGAGAGTATTTTTAGTTTGATTAGTGAGAAAAACATTGGGAGGTGAATTCTTGTTTCTTCTGAGCATGTTTTCAGATTATAGAGCAATAATGATTTGGCTACAAGTCATCGACCTTCCAAACAACTTTTTGGCCACTAATTAACCGTCAACTCTAATGTCAATCATCATATTTTGGATCAAATCTTGATTGATCTTGACAAAGTTTGTCAAAGTGAAAGAGCAAAAATACTCAAGAACGGAATCAGCTAGTTGTTTTACATTTTTGACGCTAAAGTCTACTTTTGGATGTTAGATCTTCTTTTCAATGACTTCTTCCCAGTTGGTATTGCTTTTTTCAGTGACCTGTTATAATTTTTGGACGCGAGAGTCAGCCGGGATAATGCCAATTTCTTTTTCTAAAAATTCATATTCAGCTTTGATCTTTAAAAACTCCATAATAAAAAATTTTTCTTTGTTAAGCACTTCTTTGAGGTCTCCTGGCCTTAGTTTGCTAATCTATATTTCTAGATCGCTCAATGTCGTTTTGTCGATTTTATTTTTCTTGTAAATTTCAGCCACTCTAGCCTCTGCAGTTTACATTTGATTGAGGAGTTCATTCTCAATCGTTTGTTTGTTTTCAAAGATAAAAATCTCTAAAATTCTAATAAAGACTTTCAAGATTGGTTTGGAACTATCAGGAATTGATGAGCCCTTGAGCTGTTCGTTCCAACATTTCTGTTGCAGGATCAATGCATTGAGCTGATCAAGACTGCTCATTCGAAGAAAATTCATTGCTTGTTCATTAGCACTTTACTTCTCTCGCTCCACAGAAATGCATTTTAGGAAATCAAAGCTCTTTTCAATGTTTTATAACTTAATTTAGCTATCTTTGGCCATCAAATGGACGAGATCAAATTGAGGAATAAGAATTTCTTTGACGAATTAATTGGTGATCTCATCTTTAAATTTTTTGACTTTCTCTTATCTGTCGTTTTCCATCGAATAATAAGGAACAATATTGATTGAGAAAATTTTCAAATTTTCCATGTCCTCTTTGTTAAAGAAAGTTTTTTCTTTTCGACTTGTGTCAACTATACTTTGATAAGTCTTTTCATCGAAGTCAATCAAATTAAAGGAGATTTTATTCTTTTTAGTCAACGGTTCGATGATTTTTTTTATTTCCTATGATTTTATCTTCTCTTTTAGCTACCTTAATTATTTTTTGCTCAGTTCATCGTTCGTTTCGAGGAATTGCTCCCAATTGCCTTGGATAATGGAATTCACTAAATCCTTTGAATCGATTTTTAGTTTTAAAATTTTAAAAATCGAAGTTAGTTTATCCCTAATATTGGATTCAATATCTTTGTCTTAGACTTTGATGATTTCTTGCATTTCCTTCGATTTCAGAATCTATTTGATATTTTTGACAATATTTTTTGAGACATTTTCTTCAACCTAATATAAAGCATCAGAATAATCTTCAGATTTGATAATAGATTGCATTAGACGATCGATTTAAGCTGTCTTTTCAACATTCTCAAAAAGTTTGTGAACTTATTCTTTCCTTTAGTTTCCTGAAGTATTTGAACGAGGCAGCATATCTTTTATTTATTTGCTCTATAAAAATTACTTCACCTTTCTAAAATTTTTCTTTGAAAGATTATCTTCAATAGTTTCAATCAACTCATTCACATTTGAATTTTATGCAAATATTTCAGCAAATTGTTCCTTAAACTATCCTAATGGCACTTTCTTCTCTTCAATTAACTTCAAAATAGTTTCCTTTACATTTTCCTTCGGAGTTTCTTTGCTGTCAGTTAAAATTTCAGCCATGTCTTTCGATTTGAATATCTACATTAGAGTTCTTATTTATTTTCGCTTCAAATTCTCATCTTAATCAAGAAAACTCTGAATATCTTATCCTTTGACAATTTTTTCGGCAAGAGTATCAACGTCGTATTTAAAGGTAATCTGGGACAACAGCTTTTTAACTTTTTATATTGGATCTAACTTTTCATTGTCAGTGCCTTTTCCCAACCCCAACCCCAACCCCAACCCCAACCCCAACCCCAACCCCAACCCCAACCCCAACCCCAACCCCTTCTTAACCTGAGACCCTGTAAATTCCTCCTATAGCTCCTATATCACCTATTATGCATATTATATTTATTTTGTATCATTTTGTATCATAATACATTCAATAAGGCCATTAAAGTCAGCTTTTAGTCCCAAAGAATTGAAAAATTGATGCAGGCTGGTTCTGAATTATTTTTCAATTTCTATTGTTGGATCCACAAAACCAATCGATTTGTAACTTTGTATCAGCTATTTGAGTTTAGATGACTAGAGTAGACTTTTCATCTTTCTCATTTATGCTTTTGTAAGGTCATCTTATAAAGCTTCCACAATTTGATCAGTTTATTTTTGGTTGGCAAGAGCATCTGCAAGAGTCTTAAAGTCTACGTTTGAACTGATTTATCCGAATAAAGATAGAATTTTATCAAAAAATTCTTTCTTTTTGATTTCATTTTTGTTATCAGAGCACTTTGGTTCAACTATTTCCTTAAACTAATCTGAATTTAGAACTTTTATCACCTGATTGTAAACTTTGGTCTTCATAGTTTCTTTATAAACATTTAGAGCTCTGTTATAATCTTCTCGATTGACCACGCACTGAATCAAATCTTTCACATCTGTTTCCTAGACGTGATTTTGTTTGAATATAGTTTCAAGTTTCACAGTCATTGATGGAGAAGTTCCTTCTACATCGATTAAATTAGCAACTTCTTCTGACTTGACGATGGCTATAACTTTATTGAACTCTCTTAACTTCAACTCTTCTTCAAGAATGGCAAGGTGAGCGTCGATATTCTATTTATTTTTGTTGATAATCGCTCTAATTAAATCATCAAAGTTATGGGCAATCTCAGTATTTTTGAAGATCTTTTGGATCTTTTAAAATATAATCTCATTCGGATTGCCGACTCTTACTTTAGGTTCTTCCAGTTTTGATATCATTTATGCAACTATTCTGATTTCAGACATTCTTCGATAATGCTCATCTGTTTGAATGTAAGATCGTCTAAAATTTCGACAATATGCTATTGACAGGTTCCTTATCGGCAAGACAATTTATCAAAGGCACGATGTCGATACTAGGATTGAGCCCTTTATTTTGGAAAAGTTCTTTCATCTCCTCTTTCACTTGGCTCACAATTTGTTCTCTGTTAATTTCAATTTCACAATGATGCAGAGGTTCTTATCCTCTTTGCTGTGAGTTCCTTGCTGCAAGGATAAGCTCTTTGATTTCAGAAGAATTAGTAAGCTCTAATATTTTCTTGAAAGTCCTGACTGAAATTTCTTCTTACTCTAATATGGCCTCTATTGGCTGTCCAACGATCAATGCATCACAAAGCTTAGACATATCCTCTTTGATTCCTTCCTTCTTGAAAATATCAGCCATCTTGATTTTGAGCTCAAGGTATTTCGTGCTTCCTCCTTCATTTTCGGAGTTTTCTTCAACCATTTTGCCTTCGGGAGAGACTCCAGGGTCCTATGCCTTGCTTTTCAGGGCATGTGAACTTTCTAATTCAACTCCTTATTACTTATCCATAAAAAGTATTATCAATAATTTAAGATATCTTACTACATAAATAAAATTTATCACTATATAAATATATCACTATGTATAGATAGTTATATATATATCTATAAATAAAATGATTTTATTTAATAGTATAAGAGTCATCTCATGATTCGCCAAGATAGATTTTCTCCTAAACAAACTAAAAATCGGGGAAAGGCTTTAGAATAAATCATCGGGATCGATTCCCAAGTCATTCCTGATCAAAAAAAATATTTTTTGAAAAGTAGGGTTATTATTAACTTTTTCCATTTGAATAATTGTCCAGACATTGATTATAATATTCTATAATAGGAGTTGAGTTGGTGTTGTGATTATAGCGTGAAATCTCTAAGCCTAATCTTGGAAATCCAGGCGTCCACTTTCATTGATTGATGCACAGGAACATCATTTTCAGCTAATTTATCTTTAATTTCTGATTTAAATTTCCTTAATAATTTCCCGGAGGACGCTAATTTTATCCATGATTATGCCTTGCTTTTAATTGATTTGATTGATTTACTAAATTGAGTATTGCTGCTGGTTCTGCAGCGATGACAGCTTGGTTGTGAGCTATTCACGGACCTTGACCTGTTCTTTTTCTTCTTTTTCAGTTCGTTTTCTTGATTTTCATGACGAATCTCTATTTCCTCGAGGGTCTTAATTTCTTACTTTTCATAGATGTTGAGTTGCATCTTATGGGTCCGTATGATATCCCGAATGTCGTTTTCCTTCTTCTTGAGATCTTCAGTTTAGTTGGATATTTTCTAGAGGTATTTCTTGATCGTGTCTCCTCTTTGCTGTTCCTCTTCTTCGATTTTCATTGAGTTTTGGATCCGGGCAATATATATTTCGATCTATCCTTTGTTAATTTTGCATTGCTTTATGTGGTTCTCTTCGGATTCGAGATGTTCAGTCAAATTGTTATAGAGCATCTGAGTAATGTTTAGGTATGTCATACTTGGTTCTGTTTTTTAGGCCTTCAAGTTAGGGATCGATTAGGATCTTTAAAACTTCGTAATATTGTTGTTCGACCTCAGTTACCGAATTGGAGTCAGTCCCTGAAATTATTTAGATTTGAGGTCTGCTGTCGCCGTCTGATTATTTCATGAATCTGTAGGAATGCACTCCGTATTCAATTTAAATGATCAGCTTTTACAATTAGTGGAAGTTATATATTTGAATTAAAGGCAGCGAATAATTTCATAGCTACTATACAACTGAATGAAAGTGAAGTATCATTGTATCATTGATCGCTACTTTAACAAATATGGCAACTTTAATGATTATTCATGTTTATTCGGCAGTTGATTGTTCTAAATGAAGCATGAAGAAGAACATTCGTAGTTGATAGGATCAAACTAAGCAAATAGATGCATACAATGTAGCGGACAATCAGTACAGCATAAGAAGTAAGATAATTTCAGATGTTATCAAAGTCGAAGCGAATGCAAGGATATAATTTGCGAGCAATGCTAAAATAATACAGTCATAATAACTAAGTACTTATGCTAGTTCAGATATTAATTGTGTATATATATGCATATTAATTCAATATTTGCGCCTAAGAATTTATTACAGACGACATCAGGCAATTCATGATGAAGACTCAAATCCAAATCAGAAAATAAACCAAATCCTAAGCCCTAAAAAAACATGCAATCGACACACCGGCAAAGAATACTGTAATAGTATCGGAAATCAATGCTCAATACTCGGTAGCCATATATACTGGCGGAACTCGCTCACATCAAAGAAACTCTCATAGCAATACTGTTCGATGACAGTCTCTTTCAATAGCACAAACATTTGATATCAGGGTACATAAACTATGTACAATAGGCAGCGATATTTTGGAAATAGTCAGAGCAAACAGAGCTATAACATAGTCAATAGAGTGTTCATCTAAGGCTATCTACCATTAAATAGACAGCATTTTAGTGAATGTCGCTCCGATTGTCTATGAGGCTATGATTGACTGCCAATAGTCCCCCACATTTGGCAGCACATCCAGCAATAGTAAAGCCTTAAATTGAAATGCTCTGCTATATGACCTAATTCGATTCGATTCGGTTGTGATACCCGCGACAGATGAGTTTGTAAATTGGTTGCTGGATCATTTGGCGAGCATGTAGAAAGAGCGAGTGCATTACTCAATAAATATTGTTGCCAACTTGCTCGCTCATCATAGGTTTCGAGGAGAATTCCGGCGGAAAATACTAAAGAATGGCTATATTTTATGCATTGTGCACATGCTGTGTCTTAAAAGCCAAGATAATATAAAGAACAGCAATGACATTAACGAGCAGATTGGGATTTTTACGAAGTTTATTTATGTCTGACCCAGTTTTATGCTTCATCACCGAAATTAACAATAACACTAATAACACAACCATTTCCAAGCTCTGTTCATTCTTCCAAAATCTGTGAGGCTCTTCACTTCCTAATAAAGTGCAACGAACAAAGCAGATGTCTTTTCTCTACATACTTATCGTAAATTGAGCAAAATAATGGGAATCTTGATCGTGGGCATATCTAACTGCTGATGGATAAGTTCATGACTTTTATGTGTTGTTAAAATTATGGACTTGAGGACGATACTTTGAATTTCATATACTTTTGTGTGGGGCAGGCAAATGCTCACATTAAAAGAGAGTTGGCTTATTTCTGAAGAAAATGGTATATAGACAAATGAATTTGATTGAACATAATGCAATATATTTCAGCCATTCTCTCAGCACGCATGATGCTCATAACGCGGATGAGGTTTGTCTTTCTCGCAAGCAACTCTCACCAATCTCACTACAGTCCTATGCGCATATCTCGAAGCCGAAGCAATCAATTATTGCCCATTGCTGATGTCACTCAATTTATTTCTTTTCCGAATTTTGAAAGAGAAGACTATTAGCACTTATGGTGATGAAAAACTGAATGAAAATTGTCTCAGACTGTTCATTTTGTGCCTTGCTCAATCCGAGCACACATAGTATTAGTCTTGAATAAATTATAGAGGAGAATCATAATTGGATACTCGTGCTCGAGGCGATCGTAATAATGATAGAGAACGAGCTGCATGCACAGGAGGCTCATAGGGGAGTTATTAAGATGGGGTTGGAGAGCATTTCTGCGATTCTGGGAATATAGAATAAAATTGGAAGAAAGAGAAAATAGGGATAGTTCAGAGCATTGCAATGGATGCTGTCGAACAAGGTGGGGCTCTCGATATAGAAAGTGTATTAGAGACAATGCAATAGCGGTGGTGGGGACCAAGACGAAATGAAGATATGCGAAGTAATTCTGGAGCATCTGGAGACAGATAATATTTGCTATGATATTTTCGGGCCAATATTATATAGCTAGGATGCTGACAGATATATTAAATAGGGTGATCGTAGATGTAAAATAAAATCAGATAATTGATCGAGTATAACGAATTAACTGATCCGGATAATTAGGTGCATCCATCTATTTACTCAAGTCGACTCAAGCATAGATAAGATTAATGAATGTTACCCAAAAATAAAAGACAACTCGCAGAAAAGAATCGAGGAGAATATGAGAGTAAATCAGTTTACCCAGCAAGGAAGGAAGCAGCGAAGAGCAGATCCAAAATATTTCAAAAGATAAAGCTAAGTTCAGTCTTTGCTCAAACAAGAATGTTACGAGTAACTTCGAGTAGTTCCGGCTGACTATTTCGAAATGCTGCACGAGCTTATGCTCGTTTAGTTTATTCTGATGCTATCGATTAAGGATGCCACCTCCAGGATTGTTAGTCCTATGCTGAATATTTACGAATTATGAGAATCAGTAAGGACGGTAATTGAGATGCGGCTGTTATTAAGTTGCAGCTATTCGGGATAGAAGAACTCATCGTTGAGTCCTTACTTCCCGAAATTTATGCATTCTCGATAGTCTGGCCATGAAAGCTGCGATATTATGCTAATCTCGCCATCCTCATCCACGAGGATGTTGAAGGGCCTCACATCCCCTATTCGAAACCCCAATGTTTACAGTTTTCTCCCTGCTGTGATGAGTCTGGTCAGCAGGAGCCATATCTATGTTTACTTGACCGAATTATACATAAGGCGCGTTTAAATTTGGCAATCGATTTGATGTCATAGAATCGCCAATCTCAAATAGCAGCTCGAATCTGTTTCAGCCATAATTATAAAATGCTCTCAGCCAAAATTACTCTCTTCACCTTCAACTGGCTGGCTGCCCCTCCCCTAGCGTACTACTTTGCTAGGTCCAAGGCCTAGTCCCTGGCTGTGCTGGCGGGGGCCTGCTACAGGACCATAATAAAAACTCCTCCTTTTCACAACATCGATGTTCAGCCACTTTCAAAGACAATCCTCTAGGCCGTTGAGGCCTAGGCAGGGAA
Organism: Brachycentrus maculatus; assembly: GCF_059751285.1. Lineage (NCBI taxonomy): Eukaryota > Metazoa > Arthropoda > Insecta > Trichoptera > Brachycentridae > Brachycentrus > Brachycentrus maculatus. The sequence continues at coordinate 42,956 of NW_028282007.1, forward strand.
GTACAATGGCAAAGGCAGCGAAAACTAGCTCAATGGTGATGCCTTGATACACATGCGGGCCATGTTCACCAAGGGAATCGTTTTGGACTAGCAAGTATTTGCCCAGCTACGAATAAGTCAAGGAAAAGTTGATAAAAAATTTGGCTTCAACCCAAGTTTTACGGTCACCCAAAATATCTTTCAATTCATAGACAAACTCGGAGATAATCAAGCCATGATGTTGGGAGCCTATGGAATCTCGAAGACGGTCTCAGGAGTTCTCTTTTCCATGCTGTCAAGGTACATAAACGACTACCGATGCTTGCAGTAAAGGGGAAAGCTGTAGCCCCAATCTCCTCTTTTAGAAGCTCTAAAGAGCACGGGCCCTTCCCCAATAGACCCAATAGATAAAACGGACCCTCCCCCAATGCTATTTTACTATTCGATTAATGCCCTAGATGATGAAAAATCGATTGTTAAAAAGCTGATAAAGCAATGCTCAGAGGAGCTGAGGAAGGAATTTTAGTATGTCCAAGCTGTTAATGATTCCATAGATAGGGAAATTCGTTAAATCCCAATAGGTGAAAGAAATCGTCGTTAAAAAGTTGAAAAGTTATAAAAATACAAAAAAAGCCTGTCACTTGAAACAGTTCGTTCAATGATCACAACATACTATGATTTAAAAGGCATCGAAGTCTACCTGTTCGTTGACCAGATCAACAAGGTGGCCTCAGTCTATCGAGACTACAACAATATTTGGGAACTCCAAAAATTAGCCAATAAAGACGACAAAGAATACCTTGCCGTACTCAGGAAGAGAGCTAATACAATCGAATAATCATTTGATGCTACTACGCGGAACTATAAACTTGTGAGATAGATGTCGAGAATGGCTGCAAAAACAATATTCAACAGCTCTCGAGATATCGAGCAGGACCTGCTGCATCAGCGACGAGACTAAAAATACGACCTTGGATTCGAGAATCACTAGAATATTCCGAAGTTTACGATTAACTTCCAGGAGTAAATTCTAACCGAAAATGTGTCCACAGAGATGCTGTGGATAGCCATGAGCTAAATCAAGAATAGGTTTCCAATATACTTCGAGGCGATGGAGTTTTTTAAAACCAATGAACAGGCCATCATTCAGCAGTTTATTGAAGCCAGGCGAGAAGAACAGTAGCAAGTTAGCTTCCATCTTTCCCCATACTTTCGTTATCTCGCCATCCGGATTGCTCTCGACTCAGAGAAATTTCAGAAGATCCACAAATAGTTTCAATAGTAATAACACACAAAATAAAGATTCACAGAGAGCAAAATTGCCGCCTTCTTTCCTAATTTCATTGAGCTGGTTGAAGAGGTCGCTGAGTAAAAGATAATAAAACAGATAGAGAAGTACACGAGCAAACGACTGACTCATGATCAACAAAATTAGTGCCAATAACTGCTTTTTCTAGCTATTGAAAAGGCACGTGAGTTGATGATCGAAGGAAAAGAGAATGTTGATAGCTTTGTAATCTACCCAGGAAAAGAAATGTTTAGAAATGTGACTGGTACTTTTGACCATCTTAAAACAGACGTGGTGACTATAGTGGGAATCTCGGGCGAAGATAAAAGTGTATTAAAGTCTATTACGTCAATCAGAATTGAGTTAAGCCCCAAAGAATGCTTCAGGCTGTTTCAACGAGTCTGCAGCTTTGACTATGCCATAAAATATCTCAATCTAATGCAAAAATAGCAAAAAAATACAGACCTACCTATGGGTATTATTGGGGGCCTCATCGAACGTTGCTTCATTAAATGCTGCAAATAGGAGATCTAACTCAGCATTTCTCGCTTCGGAACTGAAGAGACAATTGTTTTTAGTCCGAAAATGTATCATGAAAATGGCAAGAATTCGCCTCTGTACTTCCTGCATATGATCGATAGGATTCCTCGGAGAGACAACTTCGAAAAATTGATCTAAAAGTTGGAAAATGATCCCAGTGATGGAATCATAAATCAGCAGTTTCTGGCTCTGCCTTTGAAGAAACCTGATTGGAAGAAATACCAAGATCCTAAATCAAGCAAGCGCGACTTCGAAATAAGCCAAACTAGCCCATCGATCGATGTTTTGTTGATCAAGAAAACAGATAAAGGGTAGATTGAAATTGACAGTGTAGACTTTACAGTCACTGCATCAAAAACGAATATCACTGAGAGGTGTGCAAATGCCAAAAATAAAATCGATGCAAGGCTTACCCCGAGTTCGTAATTCTAACAAAACTCCTACCAACAAAAGTTTCTGCACCGTTTCACTCATCACGTTTGGTGCCCAAATCAATCAACTGGAGCCCAGCAGGCATAAGCTAGAGGAAAACTTTAGATAGTTCAAGAAAACATTTTATCAGTGGAGCCTCAAACCAATCTAAAGGATGGGTCTAAGAAGAGCACCCTCAGTGATGATCTGAGCACAATGCTTAAACAGTTGTAAGAATCCATGAAAAGGCCGATAAAAAAATGATGATCGGATATATCGTTAAATTAGAATATCACAAAACTTCTCCTGCTGTTGGTTGAGAAAATGTTCGGGGTGCTTTGAATCCAATTTATTTCTCATCATCAAATCACCTTGTAGTGTTTGTGTAAAATTACAGCCATTATCAAACAGGCTTTTCGGGATATATCTTTCTATCTCTATAAAAATCTATTATATCGAATTAGTTTAAAGCTAAAACAATTCTAATATTAGTCTTTATCGATGTTTTGCAAGTCGTTTTACTCCTTTGTCCCTTTACTTTACCCTGACAAAATATAAAACTATGAAATTTACTTGAACAGTCTATTGATCATCTTCGAAGACAATGAATACGAAGAGAGTCGATATATCCAACGATCTTTTATATTAATTATCATCGAAATTAAACCCGAATAGTATCTCAGTTTCGAGTGAAGGCAGAGTCCTGAATGTCCTCATTTAGTCCAAATCGATGAATGTGAACTTCATCGGGCAGTTCACTATCCCCAACTTAACTCTTCGGAATAATATGCATACCCTTCGTTTTAGAGGAAGGGAACGCAGGCGAAATACAAAAATTGGTTTGCAGATAAGACCAGACTCAGATGAAGTGATACTGAGGATAGGAGGGAGTTATATAAAGTCACTGACTCTTCCCTGTGAAGAAATTATAAACCTCACGCAGACTATATAACTAAACTGATTTTTGCATACTTTAATATTGACTTTACACTCAAAATGAAGACCTCATCCAATTCTATTCATTCGCTCATCTATTAATTTACTCACATTTATTTGATCAGATGGCTACTTTATACTCAATCACTTCATGGAAGCGCTTATTAAATACCTTAATGCTTCCAATTCCATGCCACCTGTCGCAATTTTAGCAGAAGCGCCATAAAAAGCAGATGCAAAACTTTATGATACTGTCTTTAATTGCCTCAAATGATCCATTCTTTATTCCTTTTTGGATATCCTTCACCAATTGGGTTTTGACTGCATCGCAGTTTGGCAGTGTCGCACTTATATGAATTCCAATCGGTTTATGAATCGGCAAACTTTCCATTGGCATTATTGATTCAGATAGTCGTTTGATCTTCAAAGAGATACTTTTGGGTCTGTGATTGTAAAAGACACAACACACATTTTGGGTTCTCCGAAAATGCGAATGCCTTCAATTTTCTTTAATTATTTTGTGCATTTCTATGTGGTTTCAATGATACGCTTTGCTTTCTATTTGAACCCTTTATTGGAATCTGAGTGAATGAATGCCAAACTGCAGCCACTGCAAACCCAGATTTGGACCCAGGAATGGTCGGGGTTTCATAGAGTCCTCCGACCCAATAAGTATTTACATAGTATTGAGCATGCCTGAGTTCTTCCGTTTTGTAGAAAGTAGTGCTGACTCTTTTGGGGTGAGTCCGAATTTATGGTGATCAGAGAAATTGAAGTGACCCCTTCTTGATCGAGTGAATACATTTGCTTGAAGCGTTCATCGAAGAGACCGATAAATCCCTAAACATCCATCGATATGCAATCCGACATTTCGTTTCTTGGCTATCTTTGCTAGTTTGTCGATGGGGTCGATGATGCCATGTGGGAAGTTAGGAGCATTACCCATAATTAAAATTGTATTCTTATCGACCAAGGACTCTAAATGTTTCACATCGACTTCGAACTTCTCGTTCAATCTTGCTTTTCTCGCTTCGACGTTCAGATAGAAGCATCCTTTATCAATGGCAGCATGCATGATCACTGGAACAACACTAGGTTTAGATATATCATTCATTACATATTGGGCTTCGTTCTGTTGCTGGAATATTTCTTATGGGCGAAGATTGTTAAGATGAGACTTTCTGATCCGCCTGCTGTCGTGGTCCCGTAGAATTTAGAGCCTTTTTTGTTCAGTAGATCGGCAGTCATGTTGAGCAGCTCGTTCTACATTTGATGCAGTTCTTTGAATGAGGAGTTATGATACATGTAGGGTGCAGCAAAAGTGCTCATTGCAAACATATGTATGATACATGTAGGGTGCAGCAAAAGTGCTCATTGCAAACATATGTATGATACATGTAGGGTGCAGCAAAAGTGCTCATTGCAAACATATGTATGATACATGTAGGGTGCAGCAAAAGTGCTCATTGCAAACATATGTATGATACATGTAGGGTGCAGCAAAAGTGCTCATTGCAAACATATGTATGATACATGTAGGGTGCAGCAAAAGTGCTCATTGCAAACATATGTATGATACATGTAGGGTGCAGCAAAAGTGCTCATTGCAAACATATGTATGATACATGTAGGGTGCAGCAAAAGTGCTCATTGCAAACATATGTTCCTTCTCATCAGAGTAAAAAGCTCCAGATATCTTTACAGTGCTCATAGCTTCTCTTAATTTTACTTCCAATTGCGAATTCGTTTAGTAATCTAGAAGCAGTCGTAGTTCGAGTAGTAGGGACACTGTTAGTTTTCTATTATTTTGATGGATATTACTGTTAATGTTAATCGTTTTCCTTATTTGTGTCATTATTGATCTATTTATTAGTATTATTTCTCTGTTTATTTTATTTGTTTAGCTTTGAGTAATCTGGGGGTTGGGGTTGGGGTTGGGGTTGGGTTGGGGTTGGGGTTGGGGTTGGGGTTGGGA
>NW_028282008.1:0-31053 GCF_059751285.1 Brachycentrus maculatus
TCCCTCCCAACCCCAACCCCAACCCCAACCCCAACCCCAACCCCAACCCCAACCCCAACCCCAACCCCAACCCCTTCGGCCGCAGATAAATAATATTGAATATTGGATGGCTCTTCGATTTTGTATCATAAATCAGCATAAATATCATATTACTATTGGATTCCTGCAATCTCTTTTGAGTCAGGCTTACACTCTGGATCGCAATGCTAAAATACGAATGAACGGAATTATTATGTTTTAGACAGGTTCATATAATATACAGAGCTATTATGAGCACTGCGCGAGAAACCATATGCATCCACGATCAAAACGATCAGTAATCTTCCTAGAACGAGCTCGACCAATCCTTCGACGAGAACGAGCCGCGGGAAGCGTAAGGAAACCACTAATTCGATGACTAATAACTAGGAGAACTCCTCGAGGCCGAGGAAATGACAAAATAGGAGATGATGCTAAGGTTCAAAGTTGAAGAACTCCAAAAGATATGCAACAGTCTCACCGAATCCAACCATAGGCTCATCAATAAAATCACTCGCATGTAATCAGAACTCGAATCTCTAAGATAGGCCGAATCCAAAGACAGCCCCAATTCAATATTTGTTGATGAATACAGTGAGCTCAACAACTAGTTCACGGAGGTATAAACTCTTATTGGAGAGTACAGACAATAGCTCAATAAATTTCAAACCACTCTAGCTAACGATCTGCAGGCCAAGCACACTGCAAATTTAAAGCTTAGGGGGGAAGTGCAATGCATGGCTGAAGAATTGAACTCGTTGAGGATCTAAAACTAATCGATTTAAAAGATTAATAGGTAGATCGAATCCAGGAACAAAGGACTCATCTTAGAAGTCTAAAATTTGGAGAAGAGCAATGCTTGGCTCTAGGAGAGACTGGCAGCAAAGAGCTATAGCCCAGCATACAACATGAATAATGCGAACAGGTACGATAACTCATACCTAATTAATAACAACGATGATGACGCCTCATCGGAAATGCAAGCGGAACTAGAAGGAATCATCAATAAGCTGGTGAAATAGGTGGAGTACGAGCGGGCAGTGAGGAAAAAGCTCAATGATGAAATCAAGAGGATGACTGGAGATCTCTTGAAATCCTAACGGTAGATTATGGACAAAAACAATAAACTGTTTGAGCTTTAAATGAAAATGCTGAAGTATAAGAAATAGAGTTCTTCGGGGACCTCCGACTCATCCCTTATGCGCTACCGCAACAAAATCGACGAGGAAAAGACACAGCGACTTCCTGATCGGAACCTTCGACGAAACAACTCAAACAACTCGAATATCTAGTCAGATAATATCAAAATTAGCCCAAAAATTACTCGCAGGAGTTTCACACTATTGTAAATTTTTATAACATTTAGGCAGCTTATCAACGACGAAGCCGGCATCTCCCTCAACTCTCACTCAAGACTGGCGATCGGAATCAAAGTTTTAGATCTGTTCGAACGCAAATTAGAGAAGGGAGACTTTTCAGGGGTCATGCCTGAAAACATTTCCATCAGCAATTTCAATAATCAAAGGCCATAGCTGATTTATCTACGAAAGACAGGAGAAACGAACACTGACGAGGAAATGGAGGAAAGCGAAGCAAGTTTACTATGGAATTTGGCATTTGTACTCGATAATTTATTTAATTGCGGGGAGGGCCATTTGGAGTTCGCCCATGTGCTGAATCTAACCGGAGAAATGATCGAACGCTAGGAGTAAAACACCCTTGAGGTCCCAACCCCAACCCCAACCCCAACCCCAACCCCAACCCCAACCCCAACCCCAACCCCTATCGTTTAAAAATGATTTTATTGTGAAATATACGCGATCGCAGATATTAATTCATTTATTATTCATCTTTCATTGAATTGCTATTTAATATTGGCCTATGCGTAATATCCATGAGATTGATGGATTTGCCATTTAACAGAAAATGCGAATAGCCGTTTCTTATCATGATGAATGATATTAACGAACTGAATTGATCAGAATAAATAGTTTCCGGTTCAATTCAACATTGAAGGCCGCATCAATTCCTTCGGCACATCTGGAACAGATCAAGAAATGACATGGGCTTCATATCGATTTATTGTTGCGCCTAGGGCTGAGTTTATGAAGAGATTACTTTGGTATGCAATACTCCTTCATTTTCGCCCTAGATTCGAGGGTATTCGTACTTCTTCTTGCGCCTGATCATCTCCTCGCTCTCTGAATCTTCTTTGATGGCCCGGTTATCATACTTTTTAATAAAATCCTTCTTTATCTTCCGGTTTCTGAGCCTGCCACCGTTAAAGAATTCATCATATTGGTCTTCATTCACCATCTGATCTTCAATGCTGACTCCCGTGACGCTGACATCGTTTTGATTCAAATGCATTGGCCAGTATTGCGTGATGTTTTCGAGAATGCCTCCATACTTTTATTCGACTTGCCTGGGGTTGATGCGCTGGAAGTCGACGGCTTTCAGAGTCTTCTTTTCGGACATGCTGATTTTGCGGATCTGGTCCTCATTCAGCACGTTCTTTATTGCTGACCACAGGATCTTGATGGAACCGGGACAGTTTATTAAATAGTTTCTCACTGCCCTCACCTTAAAGATCTAAGAAAGGTGAGAGATTATGTCTAGCATGGATTTGCCCAACGAAAACGCACTCTTGTTACCCAGATCTATTATTATCACCCACTGCTCGATCTGCCCCTCAATGAGCATATTCTCGATGAGAAATTAAAAGAAATAGCTGAGGCAGTACATGAGATCTTCTTTCTATATTTCCAGATCGATTATCTTACTCGCATTGACAATAATTATAGGCCGATAGTAGCAGTCCCTCCCGGACACATAGAGTATTCCCTGTTTCTAAGGCGCGTTATTGACAAATTACAAGTAAATCTTCAGTCCTTTTGTGGCTAACAAGGGGCAGCATTTTATTTTGCCAGGCCCCGTATTTAATGAGACTTCGGATGGCCTTATCGTTTTAAAACTTTTCGGCCTGTAAGAACCGGAGTATTAGGTCATCGGGGAAGTTTTTTAGTTCGCCAAACTTTGGGTTATCCTCGATCTTTTGTTTGAACTCCTTAACTTTTTCCTTCTCATTCGGATCAAACTCAATCCCTCCACTAAAGATGACCCTCATTTGATGGCCTCCGTTCGGGTGCTCGACAGTCATTTCATCTACGATGTGGTTGAACTTACGCGAAGGAAAATACAAAAAAGCCTTGGGAGGGATCAGCGGGTACTAGTCAATCATGAGATTAGATGAGATTAAATATCGTTTCATTATGTGAGCCGGCCCAATGAATAAATGCCAATTTATTAAAAAATATTCTAATATTAGATTAACCACAATATTACCATGTCACAGCCGCAACTCGTGCAGACCTTTGGCCGTAAAAAGAATGCCGTCGCTGTCGCCACTGTTCGAACAGGCAAAGGAGTCATGAGAGTCAATGGATCCCCCATTGAACTCCTTGAACCCCAAGCCCTCCGTATTAAAGTCATGGAGCCCATATTATTGTTGGGCCTCAAGAGATTCCAGAACCTCGATATCAGAGTCAGAGTACGAGGCAGTGGCTATGTTGCGCAGATCTATGCAATTAGACAGGCAATTTCGAAGGGAGTTGTCGCTTACTATCAAAAGTATGTGAACGAGACCGAGAAAAGGCAGATTAAAGAAACCCTTTTGCAGTACGATAGAACTTTGTTAGTTGCTGATCCAAGAAGATGCGAACCTAAGAAGTATGGTGGCCCAGGTGCCAGAGCAAGAGTTCAAAAATCCTATAGATGATGTATAGAGATCGATTATTCTTATTCAGTAATGATATTGATCGTCATATTAATACTAATGCAATACTCATACTTAGGGTTTATATTTCAAGGCTCAGCTCATCAGAAGAGTGTCGTGAGTGATACTCTATTGATTTGCTTTAATATTCGAATTGCTGGCCCAACAATCAGTTTCATGGCCATTCGACCAGATCTTGCCCTAAATACTCGATCACTGCGAGAGGCTTCGTTTCATAAAGGCTATATGCCAACACTACTTCGGGAGCCGATTGTCGATGAATCAAGGCATACCAAACCTCATTAATCTTGAACATTTATTTAATTTATAGCTGGCACGCCGAATTTTCTACTTACTTGTGCATAAGTAATTGCTAATTTTATAGAAATCGAAACTTCTTGAGTTTCCTCAGCTTGCCCATTGATTGTTCATTTTCTGCCAAACGCGCGAGTCGATCAGGCCTGAGATGGTCCAAATTCAAAAGAGTTGTTTCCTTCGAGTGCAGATCATCTAAGTTTAAAGATTAGAAGATTTTTTTCCGAAATAGCTTGTCAATCGATTCATTGACCTTCTCGAGCCTCTTTTCTCCTGTCATGTTCTTTATCAAAAGCCCTTACGAGTCTCTGACCGACTTCTTAATAAGTGTCTGTTGTTATCCCGATTAATTAATCAAATAATGGTCATTATCCTCCAAATCTATCACATTTACACCATTTGGAAGTGCACTCGATTTATAATACTCAATTTTATGACTTTGCGCTCTTTCGCTTTTCATTATTTTGACTGCGTTTTTTTTTCTTCTTGGTTTAATAATGCTCACCAGCTCGACAACGTCCTCTTCCTCTTCCGCATTTTGAGCCTTGTTTTAGACTGATTTGTTTTGTATTGCAGCATCGAACTTGATTGCTTTCATTTCCTAATTCGAAGATATTTCCAGTTATTCGTAATGGCTTGTCTCACATACTGTTTTTTGCATTTTTGTTTTAGATTTCCGCTCATTGTGACCTTCATATGTATTCTTCTTTCCGTTTTCGAAGTCTCGAACAAGGGGCATATGATGTTGCAAATTGATGATAGACTACCATACGTGCCTATCGGGTATTCCGGCCCATTTCACAAGGTATTGGAGTTGATCTTTTTTGCAGATACGCCGATCCACTATCTTCTCCGCTCTAGCAGAATGATCATGAGAATGCATTTGATATTAATATTATTCCTACGACCATGATCATCGTAGCATAATTCGAAATGCTTAATTTAGAGCCCTGCTGATAAAATTTGGCTGGCAAACAGATATGATTATACACGATCAACTTTTGCAGCATTTCGATTCACTTTTTATTGTGCTTTGCTTTCTCCCTTGAAGTTTCGATCCAGTATACGTCACAACCCCCATGGAGTTATTTTCTTGCAACACGTTGTCCTTTATTTATCGTAGCATTTTCATGAAGCATTATTCAATGTTTACATTATTTTTTGCACTTGTTTCGAAGAATTAGAGATTTAGCTCAGCAGCCAGCTGCTGTCCTTACTCATATGATACTTCCCGATTCGCTGAATCCGCTTTATTTCCTATTAAAATTTTTATAACGTTTGACGAACTGTGGAGTTTAGATTGTTTAAACCAGTTGGTGATCTCCATAAATGACTCTCTTTCATTTACTGCATAAATCAGAAATACTCCCATTGCGCCTCGATAGTACGTTTGCGTAATCGTCTTAAATCGCTATTGGCCAGCTGTATCCCAGATCTGCACCCTCAACTTCTTATCGTCCATTTAAATGACTTTGGTTTTGAAGTCGATTCCTATCGTTGACAAATGCGAATTCAGGAAATTATCTTCACAATAGCGAAGCAGCATATTGGTTTTGCCAACCCCACTGTTACCCACCATCAAAATCTTTACCAGATAGTCATAGCTCTGTTCACGAGACATCATATCGAAAACAATGATTTAATCTATACTCATCAAATGCTTAAATAAGTATACTACAATTCAATCAGGAATTGTAAAACTTTCCCTTTTCGTTAGTGTAGTCTTCAATGAAGTCCGCTATCATCGATTTTCCAACTGCCACACTTTTCTATAATTCTTGGAATAATGAAAATGTCCATTTCTCGCATTTTTAGTTTGCCTTTGCCAGTTTATTGCGCATGATGTCAACTTATTCGCTACGAGGATTCTTCTTTATTTTATTCTCAAGCTTTTCAAGTTACGCAGCCAGCTCATCGATTTCCAGGCGGACGGAGTTCCTGCGATTCAGCGCGCTATGACAACTGAATATATAATGAGATAGATCCTTAATTTAAATAATAAGTACTTCAAATGCAGTTTTCAATCTTTAGTGGTTTCGAAGAGGAGGCTATTCGTCAATTTCCTTTTGATAGTAATTTCTTTCAAGCTGATAAATAATCTGCATTTACTCTACTGATGTTTCGACCATGCTCTGCAAGACCTTAATGATTTTTACAAGTCCCTCCACATCTCTTTGGCCTTCCATTAATTTGAGGTCTTCAGTGGTGGGGTTTTTTAGTTTGGGAATTTCCTCCTTGGGTGTCTATTTACCGTGCAGATATCTATTGTAGATGCCCCACCCGTAATTATAAGCGCTGGACGCGATTGATTTCACTTTGTCTTCGGTTTTGATTTTGGAAAAAAAATCTCCCTTTTGCTCTGAGAAGTGTATTTCATCGAAGAAAAGAAAGTTTCTTATTTCTTGCGTATACTTGAGCTTTTAGTGGCTAAGTAGGTTTCTCAGATATTGCTCTAAATTCTTAGTGCGCTCCCAAACGAACTATTGCCCTTATAAATTGATGTTCGCCCAAAAGTTCTTTTCGGGGAGTAGAGGAATAATGCATCCTCCATATTAGTCTATCAAATTCTTTTGCAGATATTCGAAGTCGCTGAATCGCCTCGAAACACACGTCTCATAATCCTCTGCTGATTTCTTTTTGCTTTTAATCTTGTAGAGCTTATAGCTTTTAAGAACACTCTCTGTCACCAACTAAGGCCCTTCGATGCTGACAATTCGATCCTGAAGAAATTATTCAAAGCTTGATCGATCAAATTATTGTTTATAGACTTCGACATCCAGAAAATTGTCGTTACTGGCTTTTAAGAGATCTGATTTATCTTTACCTGATGTTTTGCTACTTCCAATCGGTTAGGAATCAAGGAGCTAGGTGTCCTCGAACTCTAGTGAGCTCTTGCTGAGTTTTAATGCTGTGTGTTTATCTTCGTCCATTACTAATTATATGAAAAAGAATAAAAGCTATATTCAAAATTCAGAATAAAGAATTCTAATTTTTATCATGGCGGCACAGCAAGCATCCAATGTTGAACTATTATCCATTCCCTTAATGGTGTCCTCCGGATGGGCATTTTCCCGGCCCTTCACACTTAGGCAGTTTTTATTTTGGTACTTTGCTTAAATATTCTCCTTTTGCCTGCTTTTTATGGCAGTCATCACAAAAGTGTGTACTTCCCCAGCAAAACCATTGCGCAATCGCGCAACAAAATTTGCACTTAAAAGAAATAAATTATTTTCCGTGCTTCAAACAATCTTTTGTGGGTATTTCACAACATTAAGGGCATATAAGTTTCGAAGAATCGAACTATTTAGATTCAGCTTCAGCTCCTTCATTCATTACTTGGACGCAATTTTTCCGACCCCCAAAATACGGTTTTTTGCACTTAAAACATTAAAAGTAGGCGTAAATGGCCATTGCGTAGTCAGTCGGCTTATTATAAAATTCCGATTTTGCATCTATTATCTTTTACTACTTCTCTAAATTCTAATGTTATAGGCGTTTCAGTGCTTTAGTTTTTAAAGTATCATGTAACTGCTAGTTTGCTAATAGACTTTTTTTCAGAGGGCAATCAGCGGGCACGTCAAGCCATTACTTGCATAAAGGACACAAACAAAAACTAAAAGTAATTCGAGGCGATAGCCATCGAATTTATAACCGTTTTTCTAAACATTGCCCGTGAAAGATATGCCCACATCTGCTCATTATGCATGGAGCTGATTTCAAATCCTCACCGCAGATTCCACAGTAAGAGTCCTCATTTTGGTCATGCTTTACTATTTCTTTACTGCAATTCACATTCAAGCAGGGCAAGCAATTCTTTTCAGAAATATATCCCAGACAAGAATGTTTACAATTGTGAATTTTACCACATGCTTTTTTAGACAATTTTTAGCATTAATCATTTGGGCAAATATCATCGAAGGCTTTGATTCCTATGTTTGATGTATATCCCTTTTCCAAAATTGCTTTACAATATCGGCATTTCTTTGCCAATTTGAATTACTTGTTCTCCAAACATGAAAAGCCTAAATGATAAGGAGCCTAATTGCATTGGCGGCATTGATCTTGCTTACATTTTTAGTTGGGACATATAAATCTATTCTGTGAGTAATGTTCTGCTGCAGCCGATGATACTTTTTTACCTTCCGTATTTTTCTTCGGTGCATCACGAGGATTCCCCTCTATAAACTCATACTCCTGCCTACATTTTCCGCATTTCACCAAATTCTTATTAATCGCCTTCCTCACAATTAAATTTTATAGCTCTTCGAAATACTCTTTGCCAACTATTTACCTAATCTGAGCCTGCGGAATTTGATCATTGCAACCTTTCGATAGACATTTGAGGAATCCTTTAGAGTCTACATATCGATCAAAAACATATGACTTCAGACATTTGATGCAAAGTAAATGACAACAGATTTATGCGTATACAAATTTAGTGATTTCTCCTGCTTCGATTTTCTCTCTGCAGTTTTCGCATTGCACAAAGTCGATCACTTTTTTTTATTCATTTTGATCTTAATATCGCGCATATTTGTGAGGCTTTGAAGTGAAAATGTTAAAACGCTACGAGGGTATCATAGCTTCGTCTTCTCGAACCTCCCAAGGATTATCCGATCTTCGAGTTGGCTGAAATTAAAAATTATTTTTTATTGATGCCGAAGCCTCAATGCCTTTGTGAACTGCTTTGGGACTTTGTTGCTTCTAAGGGGGTAACATTTTTTTATAGTTCGGCGGAAACTAATCTAAATTATCAGCAGATCGAAACGGAACCTATTTTTTCATATTTCCGTCATGTGGAGTATCAATTGAATTAAGATAATCGATTAATTTTTATTCTGGTTTGTTAGAGGAGCCCTCCAGTTTTTGCTTTATCATTTCCTTGGCTAATTACATTTCGGTCATGAAAAACTAAAGATGAAGTGTGTATGTACTTCGAGATATTCGTTACTGTTATGAATGGTGTTCATTTTGATGTTATTCAAGAATTTGGCTTCATACTTTTTGCAGGATAGGATATGGCCTTTGAGAGCGACCAATTTAATTTATTCTCTGCAATCTGGGCATTTCACTATTCTTTCATGAATCATAATTCGGATAAAATATAATCGCATTTGTATTCATAGATGATTTAAAATTTAAATCTTTGTTTAGATTCATAATTCTTTATTATCTGCTTATATTGATTATTTAGCTTTGGTTTGCACACTCTTTTGTGCTTAAATACCAAGCTGTAAAGTCCTTCAATAAAGCCAGGGCTTTTTATTCTCAATTAATATGCAATTTAAAGTCCTATTAATAAACCACTTTCTACTCATCATTTTTTGCTTTGTCATTCCTACTTCTATTATTGCTTCTATTGCTTTTATTGTTTTTGTTGTTTTTATTGTTTTTCGCCTTCTTGCTGCTTTGGTTTTTCTTGATGAATTGGGTCGCCACATGTTGTACATTAATCAAATTAAATGCTATTCAAAAATTTACAGGTCTTGCATCGCCATTTATCCTACGATTTATCCTCCCCAATCCGTATTCCTCCAGCAGGTATTCGCGTTTTAGTTACAGTTGGTTTGGTTTTGGTTTTGGCCTGCTGGCTTGTTTTAGTCTTGGGTTTAATCGTAAATGTTCCTCCCGATTGCTTCATACGTTTTCAATTTATAATGGTATAATGACTAAAATTTTGATAATTTCAATAAAAGGACCAGTATTATAGACAGCTGCATATGCAGAATCATTATTAATTCAGTATAATTTGTTTCAGAGTTTCCCCCTCCTGGCTCTCATTGATGAGATTCCGATCGTATTTGATCCATTTCTTCAGGGTTTTTATGCATTACTTGAGGTCAGCCAGCTTATGGAAGATTCTTATAACTTCATACAGAAACTCCTCGAAGGCCTGGTCGAGGGTGCCCTGAAAACTGAGTGTTTACAATTCTGACAGTGCTTTCTTTCTTTAGTAAGCCGATTTCCTGCTCTTCTATTTCTTCAGGCAGATAAAAAGGATGCTGAGGCAAACTTTTTACTTATTGTGAAAACTCTTGTATGTATCCTACAAGTGCACACCATCAAGCACCCAGAATAAATCAGTTTGAAATTAGCCATTAGCCAGCAAATTTATATGCTTGAATTCGGAGCTCTCCGTGCGTTTCACAAAGTTTTAGAAAAGCGAAATCACCAGCACCATGTATTGATACAAAGTCGGGGGATTTAATTTGAACTTGAGCTTGAAGACCATCGATTTTTATAACTCTATTATTTCTGCCTTATTGCATGTGCCCTCCAAAGCCGAGAGATATGTGTCAATATGGGGATGCGAAGATATTTAGAGCTTGCTCGCAATAAAAATAGCGCAGAGGCCGACCAGCTGATACTTGGCTCTGGGGACAGCAGCAGTCCCCACATATTTATCAAGATAATGCATCGCGTTATATACAGCATTCTTAGGTATTTTTATTTACTTGGCGAACTGCATGAGCCATTATCCAAGAATGACCCTCATCGATTTTGATATGTTTGATGAAGAGTTCCTCCACTTGATCACATATGAGGCGTTCTTTTATTTTAACGAGGAGAGTTGTTGCTTGAGAGCGATGTGCTGCTCAGGATTGTCGAATGAATGTGCTCTTCTTTTCTCTGCACTGTTGTTGGCAGATATGCTTGCAGACACTGCTGTTTCAATCGATAGCTTATGCTCACAATGCTTATGATATTACTTAGGCATTGGATTTTTTTTAGGGAGTAAGATTTGCGATTGTTTTTCAGTTTAGATGAACTTAATCTTGCAGATTCGACTTGCTTACTTATTTGGTATATTCTCATACTCCAAATTAATGTTCAAGGCTTGCTTAACTGCCTTTCCAGAGTAGTATTTTTCACGATAGTGATAGGGTGCTGGGAGTTTTCTCGAAGATTATTCATTTTCAATGGCGTCTTTGAGGATTTTGGAGATCGACTACTGCGGCAGAAATTTTACATTCGACATTCTCTTGAGCAAGCCTGCTTGATCAAGTGAGCGATACTTTATGGTGACTTTCATCGTAATTTAAAATTTTAATCATAACGATTTTCATAAATAGTATAATAATGCTAAGATTGTCGAATCGATAATGCCAGTAATGTGTAGGTGTAGGCAAGGGAAGGGAAGAGCTCATGAAAAATCAGAAAAATATTGGTCATCCTCTATTTTCGACCAGGGTTAGAGGTTATCGCACAACTTATTGAGTTCATTGGAATTGAAATACTTGCGAGTCCTCAAAAAGTTATTCGGTAGTTTGTGTTATTGGTACTAACTTGATAAGTTTCTTTGAGGCAAGGGCGGCTTCGTCTTAAAATGCTCATAACTAACTTTATTGCGCCCAACTGTGACTACTTTGTAATGTTCCATTATCTCCGACTGGTGGTTCGTTTCGATGTACTCGTTCTTAAATTCGAAAGACTCAAGTATCTTATTTTTTTTTTTAATTTATTACAACTTGTAGGCGTGCCCTGCGCAGATTTAGTGAGGGTCAGGTATAATTTCCATTTTTTAATGCTGCGAGGCCCTTCGATGGCATATATTGCGAAGCCTTTTCCTAAGAAACCCAGCTTTAGCTGAGTCCATATATCTCTTTTTGAAAAGGGCCTTATCCAAAGAAGCAGAATTGGTAGCACTTTAGCTTCTTTTGGGTTCATCCGACTTAAACAACTATTCGATTTTGGACTTTATTTTTCTGACATCAAAAAGACGCTAGTGTGATTTCCTTTTGTCAAACTACCTGCCAGCAGATAAATTTCTGAATTAGGAGGATTTGGCTGTATTAAAGGAAAGAGATCCTGTCCGCTGCATCGACAGAGGAACACTCTGTTTAATGAAGGTCAAATCAGAACTTCTTTGGATAATCATCTATCTTACTGCAATTATTAGTAATTATTTATCATATTAATCAGCAAACATGAACTAACATCAATATTCGTGAATATCGATGTAAGAATGCACATTTGACTATTCTTGCATGGGTGGTTTCAATATCGGCTTATCATTAATATCGGCTATCATTCAATAATGGGAATTAAATTAAATGAGGAGTCCTTAAATAGCAATTATTTTAACTGAATAACCATTAGCTTCAAGCACCCTCAAAATAGCGGTTTTCATATTTTACATAGGCAAAACATATCACAAATTGACACACACGCAATATATTACACCTAATGCGTCCATTCAAGAAAATCCCCATCAATCCCCTTACTCATCCCACATCTTAGCATTCAAAAGCCTCAACTGAATAGATAAAGCAGGGCCTTGAACGCATAAAGAAAGCGCAGGAGCAAGTACTGGAATAATTAAGGAAAAACCAATAGATTGATGCGTTTAATTCACGTAACAACACATAGAACATCTATCGGAACACCTCGCAAGTATATCGAGTTAAAACTGAATAAAATAAACTGTTGAAGAAAGAACTCGAATCGTAAAAATCGCACTCTCAATAAAAATCCGAACTCTATCGAAGGAGGATTGTCGACTTATAAGGGTCGTTGCATCTCCATGAAAACAATGAAAAAAATCTCATGGAAAGAGTAATCGAACTAGAGCATAAACTAAAGGAAAACTTACTAAAGTATCGAGAGTTGGAGGCCAATCACGAGGTGACAATCAAACTCAATCGAAGTCTGGAGGGCAAAGGCAAAAGTTAAAGCAATTACTACAAGCTAGAGGCCAAGTATGAAGAAATATTAGAGAAATATGGCCACGCTATTACAGAGAAGGAAGCTGCTATTCGGGAAAAAAATATCATAGAGAAAGAGTCAAATGAGCTCAACACCCGGCTCAAAATAAACTTGGAAGAGGTGAAAAGGGAAATGAAGGAACTTGCCACAATGAAAGATAATGCAATCAAAAGCATAAGGTAATAAGAAGAAGAGAGTGATAGATACTTCTCTAAATCAACAGTCCAACAAATTATCAGAACAGTAAACTCTCTCGGCATATAAATATACAACATCAATAAGTATCACGAGGAATTCTACAACAACACTAAACTCAAGTTGAAATTAACGAATCAAGATTTAGCCGCATAGGAAAATTATCAAAACTCCCTTAACTAAATTCTGGAGCTCATGAACAGGTTGCAGAATTTGCGGTCGATGACGGATGGATCAGAAGAGTACTTAGACTAATATGAAAACTCGAAGAAGCATCAGCAATAAATGTAAGAGTAGTTTAAGAATAAAATTTAGTAGTTAATGCAGAAAGAGCTGAACCATCGGCAGTAGCTATAGAAAAAGAGTTTGAAACATATTGCGGATTTGAAGAAAAATATCCAAAATTTATAAGAATAAATAAAGGGAAATTAATTGCAAATTAAGAATCTCAAAAAGAATGTAAAAGATATGGGTGAGGAACTTAAATTTAAAGTGAAAGAACTCTAAGAGTGCATTGAGGAGTTAGAGAGACTCAGAAAATAACTGAAAAATTAAAGAAACAATAGTAAAAACATCTAACAAAATAATACGAGACTTAATTCTATCCAAAACAAAAAACAAGAGCTAACAAAAACAATCGAAGAGCTGAACAAACAGATTTTATTGTTGACCAAACAAAAATCGGAACTACTTTCGCAATTGGAAGCCCTTCAGAACAATCTCAACCAAGATCATTACAGTTCAACTAACAAATTCAATTAGCTGTCATCAATAATTGAAACACTGTCATCATAGATTCAAAAACACAAAAACAAAAACGAATCACTCTCAATTGAAAAGCAGCATACATAGCTAGCATTGCAATCATTGTCCTACAAACTGGAGGAATCTGCTGCAAACTTATCAGAGAGCCTCCTGTTGAAATCAAAGCTACTCAAGGAAAAATAAGAAATGTATTACAAAATACAGGAATTGAACAAATAAAAATAGGGATACAAAAATGATATAATGACCCTCGAAAGGATTGCTGACGAGTACAGGCAAGTTAGCGCCGGCAAGCAAGAAATTTACAATCGAGAAGCCATGTAACTAAGAAGGGAAATCGAAGTTGGTAACTAAGAGAGGAAATAATTGAAGGACTTGAAATTTCGATACAACAAACTGGTTGATGACAACAAATTCTTAGGCAGAGTGATGTGGCAAAATAATGCGACCATCAATCATCTATGGGAAGTTAAGGAGGTTTAGTATATGAATATTAATAAGATCATGCATCAGCTGAAATGATATCTATTTAACATACACTCTTTATTTAACATAAGCTCTATTTACATACTATACTATCTGCCTATAGAGACTCTCTATTTATATATCTATTTTAATATATCTATTTTTACACGAAACAATTTAAATGAATAATCAAAACACAGAAGAACGAATTCTGATTTCAAGTCTTACAGCTGTGATCCAGGCATTGAGTCCGAATTTGGTCTGAAAAGTTATTACAAAGAATAAATAGTTCGGACTTCCTCGCTATTCATAGACTTCAATGATATACCTTAAGTTGACCATGAAGCTGATTAAACTTATTTCATCTCTATATTTCCCTATTGCCCAGGATTTGTCCAATTTGAAAGATATCCGCAGTGGCAAGTGGTTTTACTTCATCCCGTAGAACAATGTATCGATTTTATGTTAAATTTCTACGGCCTTAAATTTGACGATATTTTGCTCAATGAGCGGAAATATCTCCTTTTGGACTTTGGGATGTAATTCTTACGAGACTTTGTTGAGAAGAGCAGTACCCATTTTTAATGTGCACAATTTAATAATTTGATTATTTGGAGTTAAGCAGATAGTTTATACTACTAAACCTACTTTCGATCTTCGTTCAGCATATCTGGCTTTATGAGCATTATTCAATATTATAAGCTTTATGGATATGCCAACGGATATGTGTGCTATTAGAATGGAAGTTTCACAAAACTTTCCGATCATTGCTTTATAGGATTTAAATGATGAGAAGAGCCTAATTACCATGGTTAAAAAGATCACGAGATATACCCTGAAGGATTCTGCTGCAGCAACTTGGCTGATTATTTAGCATCATAAAATAGCTCGTTGACTTCTTCTATTTCCTATTTACTGATCTAAGCTTTGCCGCGAGTGTTTGCCAAAACCCATGCAGGCGTCAGCAATTGCACTGAAAATCTTAAACTGGTTCGATCTCCGATTTCTCCCAATAATGCCAGAGCCTCGGGTGTCATCTTTAAGCTTTCAGTGGAGGCCCTGATCGCGAGGATTTTCATTAATTCTTCGAGCCCGTATGTGACTGTTCTGATAATAAGTAGCCTGTCAAGCAAATCGACTGGGATCCCGTGGGCTGAGACCATATCAGTTCCTCGAATAGTGCAGATTCCTCTGTTGGTCGCAAGTATAACAATTGGCGCCAACGTTGACTCTAATGCCCGATTCAGGAAGGTGAAGCATTAAATGTCGAGCATATGGACTTAATCGATGAATAAAACACCTGGGACTAACTCAGCAATTCCTTGATCAATGTATCTGTTGACAATCTTGTTTATTTATCCTCGAAGTTTCTCAGTCACTTCAGTTTTCTTGGGCTTCATGACCTGGCCCATCAAACTCATAAAATCATTGCCTCCCTGGGGCTTCGCATTCGACATATCTAGATCATGCAGAGTAACATCTTGGACAATTTATTTTTTCTTATGCACATCTCCCTTAGGCAAGGGCACATACTCCTCGGCTTCCAAGTCGTACTCACTCGCATACGAATCACATCTGCCTACTCTCTTTACATTGCCCGTCGATGCTTCGATATAGACAACGTCGCCGATGGAGCATTTTTAACGGGTGAGATTTTAATGAATGGAAGGATCGAGTTTGAGTTGCTTGGTGCCTTTGGATGTCTTTAATGTGATAATGACACTCGTCACGATTTTATTGCCTGAAGTTAGGTCATCTTTTTCTTAGGTTTTCAATTACGAAATCTATCCCTCCCAAACTTATTTAGTTTCCTTGATTTTCAAGCCGATGGATCGCCTGAAGTTTTCCATAAGCACTTCTGTTTTTTTCACTTCTGAGGAGAAGACTTCAGAGCCCACCATTGGACAAAAGGGAACTTTAGGCCCCAACTCCTGTGCAATTGCAAGAGCAATAGCCGTTTTGCCAGTACCTGGAGGCCCAGCCAGCAAAAGGGCTCGACCAGCCATCTTCTTCGCCCTGATCAAATCAACAGCAACGCCGGCAGCCTATACTATCAATGAACCTTTACTTCTCTCGCAACATTCTGGCCGACCATACCTTGGGAAATATCGTTAGCATAACCATCTTCCTTAAGGCCAAGCCCTTTGACGTGAGTGTGAGTGGAGACCCGCTGCGTTTTGGTGGTGGATTTAACTTCTTCGATTTTGAGTTGATTGGACATTCAAATATATTTAAATATGAATTGGATCCATGAATCAGAGTTTATTTGATAAGCGTGTTTTATAATAAAGTGAGAATATATGGGAAATCGGGAAGGCGCCAATATAATAACATAAAATGAATAATATTAGACATTCATCTCGCTTTAGTTCTCTTGCATTCTTCAAGCTTCCAGTTTATAGTACCACATCAATAAAATTAATTAATTTAGGTCAATGAATTTATTAATTTATTATAGACAATATTCTGCGATGAAATGCTTTGTTTTGTGTTGAATTATTTATCGAATTTACATTGATCCTAAAAATCGATCATATTGACGCGACTATATTTATGCGATCCTATTTATGTGAGATATATGTAATCATACCTATGCTTATTCATGGCATCTTCCATATGCAAATGAATTGACTCAGTAACAGTGTTTCAGTCTGATATTATATACAAAAATAGGAGTTCAATTTGCAATCGAAGGTCTGAAATGAAAAGGTCAATGCCTGCTAAATAAGTTCACAACTCTAAAAATTCTCCCAAAACTATCAATGCCAAATATCAGTCTCCCATCCGTAAAATTAACCGTAATCATATCCATCCTGTTACGACGACCCCTGATGATGGCCACAGGGTCGACACATAAACTGTGTAGTATTAGTATGCCATTCAGTATTAATGTAACAGGGCAATCGCTCATTTGGGAACTGTCTCGCCTATGAAGTCAGTTCATGTTCTCCATCAGTAAATTTACAGCAAATAGAATCAGAAATTGGATACCGACGTGAAGGGATATGCGAGAGAACATAGCAAAAAACTGTCGGCTTTGCAGAAATAGAGTAACAATCGGGCAAGGAGTATCAGCGCTAAATAAATAGAGACCAATAGTAGACAGTAGTTAATACACAACGAGCCCTACATTTGCAATTCACAGCATTCTGGCAAAGCCCTAACCAGCTTCAGGCCAACAACAATCGAAAAAACTTGTAAAATCAGCAACAAACCATCAAAGAACGCTGCACTTGCCCCTGAGAGATATATTCGGCTCAATTCAAGGGCTGTTGAATCCTCGAAGGAAAAGTAGTATCAACGCAGAATTGCAACACTCGAAAGAGAACTGGAAGAGAGCAAGAGCAAGTATGAAAACTCATTGAAAGCAGTCAACAGGGTAGGCAAGTTCCTCGGGAGGGAACAGTACAAACTCTAAATGCAGAAACAATAGTATGAGTCCAAGATTCAGATGCTGAAGGCAGAACTGGAAGAGAAGAATACTTCGAAAACATAAAACGCAAAGATACCGCATGTGTTCTCGTACGCCAACGGCATCAAGCTATTGCCAGAGTCAATGATTCTGGAGAATATCAGTGGGGAGCTGAATGGCTCAGCCCTTTTCGATCATGAGGCCCAGGAACAATCAATTAATCGCAGCAGAGAAAACAACTAGCTCATCATGGAAGACTATCTCGCCAAACTCACAAGCACAATGAGCAGTATTGGCATAAACTCCAACTTGGAGATGGAGTCTAAATAGGTCAGTTTAACTGACATATGAAAGTGAGGCACTGATGTTGTCAAGTGTATTACTATTTATCCAAACTAATTCATATTACTATAATGGCTCTCTTTTCGATTGCCGTGCTCGATGCTCATTTCAATATTCGAATTATGCACTTATTGACGTTCATATGCAGATGATACGTATGTTGGTGATATGATGCAATTCAATTCAAAAACGAGAACTCCGGCTCATAGTAATCCAAGCATTGTTTGAACTTGGCCAAGTTGGGCTCGTTGAAGAACTTGAGCTTTAAGATGTCTTAGATTGGCATTCGGTCAGCCTCGTCCCACTTAAGGCATGCCTTTAAGACTTCCTCGCACTTTTGGGAGATATAAACAGTCTTGGGCACTTGGATCTTCTCTGATGTGTCCAGGTCGGTCATGATGTCCATTATGTGATTGAGAG
This sequence comes from Brachycentrus maculatus, assembly GCF_059751285.1. NCBI lineage: Eukaryota > Metazoa > Arthropoda > Insecta > Trichoptera > Brachycentridae > Brachycentrus > Brachycentrus maculatus. Next base: position 18,414 of record NW_028282008.1, read on the forward strand.
AAGGGTTGTCGCCATAGGGCGAGCAGTGGCAGAACATCCAGTAGAAGACGATGCCTAATGCCCAAATATCGCACTTGGGGGTATATTTTTACTATTTGAGTATTTGGGGGGACATGAACAACGGGCTCCCAACCTTACCTTCGATGGTAGTCAAGTTGGTGGCCAGCCCGAAATCGATGATTTTCACTTTATTTTTATTGGGGATGTATAAAATGTTGTGCATCTTGAGGTCACGATGCGTTATCCTCAGTAGATGCAACGCTTGGATTCCCTTGAGGAGCTCAGCCATGATGGGCCTTGCTTCTGATTATGTGAATTTTTGAGGGTAGTTGCTGATAAAATCGAAGAGGTTTATGCTGCCCTCTTCGAATTCGGTGACGATATAGTAGCTGCTCTTTGATTTGAAGAAATCCACAAGCTGAATGACTTGAGGGATGAAATGGGCCTTTTGCAAAGCTTTTACTTAATTCTTATAGTTTTCGAATGTGGCCTCTGAGGCTTCTATTTTGTATTTGTTCATTTTCTTGAGAGCGTAGGCTTTCCCAGTGGATTAGTCGATACGGTAGGCCTTGTAGACAGTGCCGCATGCTCCCGAACCCAGGATATCATCGGGGCAGTCCCAACCCCAACCCCAACCCCAACCCCAACCCCAACCCCAACCCCAACCCCAACCCCAACCCCGAATTGCGATAGCTATTGTTAGTTTGTATTATATCATAACAGCTGCATTAATACATCGCAATGTATGGCTATTTATGACCATTTATGTATGCTCTGATTGTCTGCATTATCTGCGATATGGCAAGCAAATGGGACATATATAAAATAAAAGTATCATGGATCTCACTTGTCATCATCGTGTTGTAGAATTTTCGATGGTGGCTTTGGCTCAAACTCATGCTGGTGATACTATTATGGATGATTGTTAATTTTAAGATTTCCTGCATTTTTATTCGCGGATGTTTAGTTATTCGAATGATTCATTTAAATATTGTGTTGCCCATTATTTTCCGAGAACTATATTATTTCTCTCTTCTCCTTCTCCTACTGCGCCCTTTAATGCTACTACTGCTACTTCCTTTACTGTTACTACTTCCTCAACTGCTCCTACTTCCTTTACTGTTACTACATCCGCTGCTGCTAGAGTAAGAAGATAGCATTCTTTTATTCGGCTTACTGAGCATGCTGATACAGATATTTAGTTATCTTGGTCAATTAAAGAGTGTCGCCGATGTATGCTTTGTGGGGTATCTTTTCGGAGATGATGATCTTTTTCAAGAGGTGCACAACTTGGTCGACACTGATCTAGCCGTTGGGGCCATCAGGACTACCATCATTAATGGATATAATCCTGAACTCTAAGTCAAAATGCAGTTGTTGCTGGTTGATGGGTATTTATAAAGAAATGCCATCGAACATCGCCTGCAGACTGGTGTGGGCTAGTTTGTATACCTTGATAAGTTCCTCTTATTTTTATTATCGTTCTTGATGGTAAATGGCTAGGACCATCTACTCTTCCTCCTGAGGCGGCTACTAAAAGTGGGACAATATAAGACGGGTCTGCTCTTTGACTGCTTGTTCTCCGGCTGCCTTCATCTGGAACGTGACAGTCTGATGTTTGAGTTTGATTTTGGTATAGATGCTCTTCTTGTCAACGATTTCGAAATCTCGAGGAAGTTTGAGGCGATGGAGTTCCTAGGCTATCTGAGCAGATTAGACAGGATCGATGAATATGCAAACTAGCTGCTAGGCCGAACCCTCAGCCGAGAGAGATAGCCGATCAATAAGCAGTATCAACTTTACATTCAGAGTTTTATTGAGTTGCAGGATCCATTTGCTGAAATCCCCATATTGGCTCAAACTGTTCTGATTATTCTGATGCTTGCTCTGATGCTTGCTCTGATGCTTGCTCTGATTAGCATTTGGATTGATGTGAATACTGTTGAGCAGCTGCAGCTACTGCTCGATGGTTTCGATATTAGACGCCAATCCATTGGTAATGTTCAGATACTTTTTGACAAGCTGATGCAGCTCATTTGTGGCGGCAGTTTTATTAAGCAATTACTGGATATTGTTCAGCATCATCACCTTATGTGATACCTTACTGACGAGCTTATGATATACTTCTGACAGCTAATTGCTGCGATTGCCACTGTCATGGCTATCGATGAAATGATAGTAGTTGAACTCATTGCTAAACATGTTGTAAAGCTCATTCATATCCTCTTGCATAATGTTGTTGAGAGACCTCAGGAGCCGGCCACCATGCAGCGTATGTATATGCTGATCAGTCGCCGATGTGATGTACTGGCTGATCGATTCCAAGATGCTATTCGGGTCCCGAAATAGCAATTTTAGGATGATTATTAATGGATGTGTGCTGCTTTCAGACTTCATCAAAAGCACCTGCAGGTTGTCATCAGTATGGCTACAACTATCATCGGTGCTCTCAAGAGTGTTGCCTTGGCAGAAGCATACATCAACGCGCACAAATGAATTGCAATCATGGTACAATTGCGCAACGGCCTCTGATCGACTCCTAAAATTCTTCCGATAGTCCACCCACTCCCCAAAATCAACAGGTTCCACCACTATATCAGCATTCTGCTTCATCCTAATGGCATTTGTCTGCATGGTCTGGATATGTGTGACGTGTGGCGTGTAGTGCATAAATATGCTGTCTCTGATATTCATCGCAGCCTCGACATCCTGGATAAACTGCTCAACATCGGTCAGATACTGGAGCACAACTCCAGTCTTCGCATGGGCAGTGCCTTACAATTAGAGTACGCTTTCCATGACGCAGATACCCATTTCAGTTGGCAGGTCCCCGAGCACGTGTGTCTCATATGAATGAGTCAGCGAACTGATTAAATCCTGATGTCTCTTATTTGTATTGATGTCCAATATGCTATCGCTGACTACTTAGTATTAGTGCACGGAGGGCGCGCTGTTCTTGTGTGAGTACGCATGCTAGCATGCACTGCTGTCGATGGAGAGCTGTGCGAAGCTGGGGATGAGTTATAGGGAACAGTAATGAATGAGTCTGTCGAGCAGTTACTACTTCGTCGGATGGATAAAGAGGGTCTCGGAGTGCGTGGTGAAGATATGGGATTATGCTTGCAGGATTGACAGTATAGAGTGAATATCAGACTTGTACGAAATGTATTGGGCGTACAATTTTGATATGTTAGCATGGAGAGTTGATTTGATGATGGTATTGGTACTATTGTCTTGATGGAATAGGGCCAGTATTAGTTCGTCGTGGGGATTACTTTTGCGGCCACTGTCTCTCAGGATTAATGGATGCTTGCTATCATTATTGGCAGCATCATTCGCGTAATAGAGGATACTTTCCTCACTCACTTTATAAATATGCACCAGTTTCCGTATGTTTTTCAATATGTTGGCACTCTTGGTAGATGTAAATATCTTCATGAGAGACTGCTCATGGGCACGCAGCTTATTATGAGTGCGCTCGGCCTATTGCCTGAGCGATGGCACAAAGTAGAGAAAATTATGGGGTTGGATTATCTATTACAGCATGCGCACATCACTCTAGAATGCTGACGGTAATTTCAATTACACTGACTCAGTTTATGCGATTGTGTTGGCCCATAACTGCAGAATCGTGCTGCCTAAGTGCAACCCATCAGCAAAACAATCAGGGTTTGTGGGATGCTTGGAGTGCAAGGTGGCGTAGTGCTTGCCGCATCTGTTGACTTATTGAATGGCCTATTCCAGCTTGTGCTATTTAATTTTGGGTTGCAAGCTTTAACGCCCTTACGGGATTCTGTATATACTCCTCTGATGCAGGTGTTTATCATAAACACTATTGTGATTATCCTTGCTTTTGTTATTGTGATTATCTTTGCTTTTGGTGTTGTGATGATCGCTTTGCTCGACGATTAAGTTATTTCGGATATACTACTCATATTAAAAAGCATCACTTTGGGTCGATTCCGATGGCATTAATTGCAATTGTCTTAACTTCTCATCAATATAACTAATGACGCAGCTCTCAGGTCGCCAAGTTTAGCAGTTACTATTGGAGGCCGCTGTTTATGCTGGCATGATAGATAGGCATAGCAACTAATCATCATGGCCCATAAATCGACTATAGTTACTATTGATCAGGGCCATTACGTACTCCAGCTACTCCAGCTGATGTTCACTGATGCCATTGATGGATCTTATGATATGTTTATAGCCCTCTAAGTTATTTATGGCATTTGCTTTGTTGGCCTTGTTGGTGTAGAACTATTTTGGGAATTATTTCTTGCAGATTGCATCAAGCTTGTCGTGCAGCAGCTCACCAATTTTGGCTTTGCCATTGTTATTAAAGTGTTGCATGATGGCCGAGTACTATGCCTGCTGCCAATAAACATGCTCCAATGATTACAGTTTGTGGATGAGCGTGGAAAGCTACTCAAGCGAATTGAGAGGCATCGAGAATAGCTCATATGTTATCGTAAAGGTCTTCTCTTTGATATGGGCCTATTGCTATTTTGACTACTTTTGTTTCAATTGTTCTTGTTATTTAATTCGTTTCTATTTCAGTAGTCTTTGTTACTATTGCTGCACTTTTGTTTACTACTATTTACTATTATGGCGATTGCTACTTTATGCACTCTTCTTATTATTGCCCGGTTTCGATTGTTGTTCACTTATATCATCGATGGCATCATCAGGCAGTTCATCCTCAGGCAGTTCATCCTCAGGTAGTTCATCCTCAGGATAATCATCATTAATTTATGACATCATGTCATCTTCGATATCATCCGCAATATCATCCTCGATATCTTGTATTTCATCGTCCATTTATTAATCATCCTCTTGGATAAATTATTACATGTCCTCGATGTCGTCATCCTCATTCTTATTGTTCTTATTGCTACTTTTATTCTTATCCTTACCCTTGCCCTTATCTTCTCTGTGGGTCTTCTGATTCATTTTATGGTTGTCAGGCTGATATGGTTGACATGCAGCCTATTGTGCATACTTGCTGACTTTCTGCCCTGCCTTCAAACCATCCAACCCAATCACTTTATGCATTCCATTAGTGTCATTGGGAACATGAACGTAAATGGGACGCAGTGTCTTTGCAGCATCCAGCACGACGTGGCATGATTGTTTTGTAGCATGTAGGTACCGACAGAGCTGTGCACACGCCCCTGAATAGATCTCTAAACATAATTTTACATCACTTGTAGCATTATCACTATGGATTTTGGCGAGTATCTCCGAGACTTGGAGATGCAGTTCCTGATTGATCGAGATGTAGCTGCTGACGATCTGGTTTAGATGGAGATAGCGATTTTGTTGTAGATGCGAAGAATTGCTCTTGCTGTTTAGCTGTTGCAGATTCGCTATGCAGCCATGCACATCACTCTGAATGCTTTGCAACTATTCTTCTATTGTCTTCAGCCTACTCCTACTACTATTGCTACTATGGCTGGCATGGATAAATACTGACTGAAACAATGCCAGATTAGCACCACAAACTCGAGAATTATCAAGATAGTATAGTTTGTTTTTGTTCCATTTGATATCCTATGCGATCTGTACTCCCTCTATCATTTGACGAAAGGCCTCCAGCAGATCTTTGATGCGACTCATACAGCTATACTACGCCTATTACTCCTTTTTATGTGGGCCATTCTGTGGCGAGAGTTTACTCACGAGCAGTGTCAAGTATTTCCTGTCTCTCTGGATTGACTCGATGTCGTGCTGGGTCCTCGGGAAGCTCACACTTTCAATATTTTATATGTTGCCGATCACCCTCTTCTCGAGTCCTTTATGCATCACATAATACAGGCACCGCTCTATAAAGCTCTACTCATATGCCACATTTGCTGCACTCTTTCGATTTCGATACTTACTGATCTCTTACAACTTATGCAGTAAGTTTTTCTCCTCGGTTTTTACTACAATGCTGTACAGTTCGAGCATGCGCTCACTGCTTTTGTACAGCTATTCCTCGATGACAATGCTATTGATAATAGTGCCTACTTAATTGTTGTTCAGCAGTTTCTACATTTCGGCATGGCTTCGATTGCATTATTTCAGGGTTTCTATGCAGTTTGCAGATATATCTTGCTCAACAATATCTTTGAAAGCGCGCGTGCAGAGTTGTGATATGAATGGCTATATGGCATTGTCATTGTTAATTTGGAGTAATTTAGAGGATACCTGCTTTATCCTGTGAGTGGTCTGCTACGAGTTTAGTTTGGAACTGGTCTTCAGCAGCAGTTTCAGATAGTCTTCTTATGGGTCGTTGGCCGGGAACTATTGCCAGCGCCCTCTCTTTTTGCGCTCGGATATCGAGTAGTTGATCTGTATCTGCTTGAAGGCCTTCTATTACCTTTCCACGATGCTCCTCAAGACCTGCTTAAAAGCAGAGACCGTGTCGGATAGATTTAGTAGCTAATTGTGGCCTTCCTCAGAGTCGATAACGAGTCTTTTCCCTGTACCCTTGCTGAACATCACCAACTTATTCCTCAGGAAGGCTAACTTTCTGACTTTTTCTTTGTTGTCCTTGAGCATGGAATCCACTTGCATCTTCTTGTTCTAATTGGTGAGTATCTCACAAATGGAATTCAGCAGTCTCTCGATCTGCTTATACTCGTCCAAGAATACAGAATCCAAAGCATTGCAAACTGAGTAGTTGGCTTGGAAGATCTGAATGGCGCTTTCAATGATATCACTGATGAACTTGAGCTCCATTTGCTCCACTGCCTCTTTCTTGATCTGCATTTCTTCTCGGTATTTAAGGATGCATAACTTGAGATCGTCGTTGAGGATGTCTCCCTACTCGAGGAACCTCTAGGAGAATCTTTAGAATTCGTTTGCTTCTTTGAGCACCTATCGGAATATTTCGTTTATGGTGACGATCGAGTCGAGTTCATAAAATTATCGACGATCTGAGAGGCATTATTTAATGCGTAGCATCAGACCTCGAGCTCCGTTGATCTTGCTGAAGGCTTCAAGCGTTTTATTTGCCATTTCGTTGATGGCAGTTTAAACCTTCTCCAAGATTCGGCCCTCAATCCCATCGTCGCCGTAATCTTTCACTGCCTTCCTGGCCCTGTTAATGCCCTTCCTTCGTTCCTTGTCGATCTTCTTATCGAGCTACTTGTCCTTCTCTAGATTCTTGAAAAGGTCGTCGATGTTGTTCTTGGACTGGTTGACAATATAGATGATTTATTAGATTTCCTGTGATGCGTCCAAAAATGAATCGAATTTTAGTAGCAGACCTGAAAATTACCGATAGTTCTTGGTTTATTGGCAACACTTTACCTTCTATTGCATCATGGCAGCTTCGAATTTGACTTATTCGAGTAATGGTTTCACATTGGCCAGGGTCACAATCGCAGATACATTGGTGTTCTGTGATAAAAACTTCTGCAGTATTTTAAAGTAGTCATTTCGTATTCTCGCGACCCAGCACTTAAAATGCTCGATCATCACTCTGTAGGTATCCTTGCTGTGCGCGTCGTTGCGAATATCCCCGTTTTTGAGGAATGTTTGATACGAAATCGCAGAGGTGGTGACATTCTTTAGTTGCTTGGGGTCGTACGCGGAAATTATGGAGAGCCATTTCACATTATTAAATTATTTTATTTTTTGGGGTGGAGTATTTTTCGCTTTATTCGTCGAGGCTGTCACTAAAGAATTCTATAAATTCTTGCTGCTCAGCTTTTCGTGGGATCGGTTAGATGAGCGATCATTATGCGAATTTCGAGAGGCCGTGCCGCTTTGGATTCCCCTTCTTTTGTTCTTGCTGGGACTAAATTGAGAAGATGAGTGGATAGATATTTTGAACTGCTCTTACTATTCGGTGGGCTTGTTGGGCTCATCGTTGGCTGTGTAGTTGTTCTTCTTCTTTTTGATGCGATAGCCTGAGCTCGATGGGCCACCTTTTTAGATGGTTGGCATGTTTTGTTATTTTAATATATATTGATGCTTCCATCCGATTTATAAAGTTTCACAAATGAATTATTTGGTGCACTAATTCCTTTTTCGAAATCAAATCGATCGATCAATCTTGGAATAATATATTCTACGAAGTATCATCTTGCCATTACAATAATTTGATGTTTTCAATACTGTATCAATGTCAGTTTACACTCAAGATTTGGGTGTTTAAAGAAGCCCCTCAAACTGTCGAGTCAAACTTCATGAGCTCATCCACACTTCGAAACTCCTTTGTATATATTTTTTGCTTATTGGCCAGCTTCACTATTTGATAGAGATTCTCGTAGAATTCCCTTTCATGCTCCATGCGCACCCACTCGGCGCCGTGCTTTCTCTACACATATGGACTCACACAGTGCGCAATCTCATGCAGCAGCACATAAATATTGTCCTTGAGTTGCTGGTTTAGGAGGATTTTGTAAGGAGCCACTGTTCTTTGCCTTGTCTTGCCTTTGTATATGAACTCCTATCCGATCTTGTATAGTGCATATCCATGGTACTTTTGCTTGAGCTCTTTGGTTATCTCTTGAAGCTCAACATTTTTGAGGACGGGGTATGAACTTTGGAAGAACCTGAGGATTTTCTAGGCTGATTGATTCTGGTTCTGCATTGCGCTTAGCTAACTCAGAGAGGACAAGTTATTAATATAAAATGTAAAAGAATTAATGTAGTGTTTATATGATTTGCATTCATCGCGTGCCATGCAGCATATACTGCATTATTTAGATAGCTCAATTGCTGTTCATAGATCCTTCATATAGTCCCGATGCTCCCGATCTTTTTTTGCCTTCTTCAGATTGATCTCTTGTAGATATTTGTTTTCGAATCCGTTTCCACGCACAACTCCATCCCACCTGAATCCTGGCTGAATGCCAAACCTATTGGGTGGTCCTTCAAACCGGCATTTCAAAAACTTATTTATTGTTTGCGACTCCCATCTTTTCATTGGATCGTCCCATATCTTATTGCCCTTAGCTCTGGCCACATCCTCATCGAGGTCCTTGTCATCTTCTGAATCGTTGTCATTCTTCATGCCTTTTTCCCATTCGGCGAGCCGGTTCATGACCATTTATTTCTTTTTCGCATGCTATTGTTTCTAAGAGCATTACCTGATTGTGCCATCCTTTTTCCGATAAATAGTCCTCGACTGCGCGGGTATGTCAAGATCTGACGATGACTGATTTTCAAACATTTCATACTTTTACTTTTTCACATCCTCTAATTTGGGTTGGTGTTGGCCTTCGATTTTGATTTAGTGTTTGTTTTTCTTTGCTTTTTTAGGCTTCTATTTTTATTTTCCCTCAACGATGATATCTTTGTTGCCATTGTTTTTTAAGTAATTGAGAATTTCATGACGGTCGGCCCCCTAAACTTGTAAATTGTCCATGAACTCATCAATGTCTTAGTCTTGTTCGATCTTGAAGGCTTTTCTCAATTTCTTTTTGATCTTTTGATCGGCTTTCTTTTATTTTTATCTTCTTGACTCTTCCTTCTTTATCTTTTTCCTTTTCTTTGCCTATTTGACTGCTGCATCATCTGAAGATGCTTACTAATTGAGTTATCTCTCGTCGTTGTTCTTGTTTTTCACTTTGTTGTTCTCCTCGTCCGAGGAATAGACTCTTTTCCGCTTCGTGTTGTACTATGAGGACTAGGATTAAGAGGAATAATGCTCTTACGCGACCATTTCGTCCTCGTCAATCATTGCGATGTTATGTAATGCTGATAAAGAGAGATTCTCTGAATTCGCAGGAGCTTTTGAGTTGAGGCGTGAAGTGTCGGCGTCCAGATATTTTTCAAGAGCCTTGAGCTTCTTACGATTTTTTTAGGTACTCATTGCAGCTTATCAAAGTTATAATAGATTCTATTTATATTAGTGATTTAGATGAGTATATTAAATATGAACTAAATACATAAGTCAATCGTCAATCACTTCAAATCTGATCCAAGAGCAATTATTCTTGGCTTTTCGAATAGCTTAATTCAATCTTCTTCCTAGTTTAGTACTCTTTCAGCGCAGCCTTCAGCTCAGTGTTTTAGTCCCTAAGTTTCTTGAGTTCGGTTACGTATTTCTCACAGATCTTGGACAGCTTTTAGTTTTAATTGGCCAGTATTTAGTTCTGTTCCTTGAATAGATTGTTCTGCTCTTCGTTGTAGAGGTCCATTTCCATCGACAAATTCTGACTACGATTCAAGGCATCTTGGTTTCGTCGATACATCGAGTTTTAGCTCATCATTTCACTCATTTTTTTCTTGTATTTTGTCTCAAATGCGGTCTTCTCTTTGGCGAGCACCTCCTTCTATATCGTCACCATTTGGAGCTGATCTTTTAGCTTTTAATTTTACTACTTTATCTACTTTATATGTTTTTTTAATGCTCCGATGCTTTGCGAGTTAATTTCCGGGTTGAGCTCGCTGACGTGGCTGTTTCGAATATTGATTTCCTCTTTGACCCTGCTCTCGTCGACCATCATCAACTGATAATTTTAGTTTTTGGAGGATACTAACTGGATATCAGATTTCTTCAATAGCCTCTGGTTTTCTTCAAGCAGCTTGCAATTCGATTTCCTGAGCTACTACATTTCAGCATATATTTTGTTTCTGTCCTCCCCCAAATCAAAAGCAGAAACATTGACTCTTTCCTCGACGCTGAATTGGCTCAGATTGTGCGCATTAGTGTCGAAGTTATTGGTGGTGTGGTTCAATTGGGACTTCTTTAAGACCTTGACTTTATCTTCAAGCTTAGCAATTTTCATGACTGACTCGTTCAATTTCTTGGCTAGGAGGGTCTTCTAATCAGTGAGAGTGCGTACTCTGTTTTAAGAATGATCGAGTTGAGGGTTCAGCTCCTTAACGTCAGATTAGTTAAGATTGTCTAGGATGTTGTTGAAGGGAGTTGACACCTATTAAAACTGTTGCCGTTTCTTGATGAAGCCTCCTCTTTGCTCGCTATTAGATTTGATCATTTCAGGGTTGCCATTGCGAGATTACACTTCGGATGTTAAGTAGTAGATCCTTTCCTTCAGGGTTTAATTTTAATTTATGACATTATGCAGCTTCCTTTCCATCACCTAATCTCTCTTTTCTCGAAGTTACATAACACTCTGATCCAGTTAGTATTGGTTAGAGCACTTGCCCTATGCAATTTTGGTGTAAGTGACAATAATCTCTTCGATTTACTTCTCTAACTTTCTGGCTTCTTCATAGTAGCGGCGCTTATCACTTAAGTACTTCTCATTAATGCGGTTCAGCTTCACGAGATCACCCTTTAGCGATTAAATCTAGAGCATTATGTTGAAATTGTCTTATTGGTTGAAATCCATATTTTCGATCTTCTGCAGTACAGTCGCATTTCGTAAGGATTTACGGGTGTTATAGGCTTTCAGAACATATAAGAACCGATCTTTTCCGGCTCGGTTCGGGAACTGCAGTTAGAGCCTATGCTAATTGGATGTCCTTAAGGAGGCTGTCAAATCCTCAAAGCCAAAGAGCTGATTGATGAACTTTTTGATATCGGCCTCATACTTTTAGTTGAAACTAATGAAGACTTTGATGGGATCCTTGATCGAGGCTTCAATCCTAGGCTCATTTAAATTATAATCAAATGTGTATTGCATATTTGAGTGGGAGTGGGTGATTTTAATCTTTTAATCATCGATGCGGATCTGGCATTCCTTGATATCTGACTTCTGGACCAAATCAACATTAAAAACTGCTGTTTTAGCTGCGAGACTGTGTTCAATTTATTTCTTTATTAGCACGTCGAGCTTGACTGGGCCAAACTTGAGGACAGCGGTGCCTGGATGTTGCTGATCTGTGCTAGTGACTTCGACTTGGATAATCGCTCCAACGTAGGAAGGCTCACAGATAAAGGAGTTCCCTTTGAACTCAGGTATTTCGCTGACGAGTCCGTTTTTGAGACTTGACCATTTATAAAGACACGGAATTGTGGCTTACTCATCTCTATTGGCATAAGCAGTGAGAACCAGAGTGGTGCTGGAGTCAATGTAGCTGGGCTAATGCTTAACATAGAATTTATAGTCTTTGACGTTGTCAGCAATTTTGCCAGTTTGTTTCTGGACCCAGGCGAGTATTTCCATCAACTTGTATGTAATAAATTTATGCTCGAACCAGTACTGATAGCATTTCAATTGATAAAATTAATTAACAATTAAATATTAACTTTTATTGCACCATCCATTGGCTTATAGATACACTGTTTTTAGTCAGCCAATTTAGATGAGGCTGTTGGAATGTTGTTTCGGGGCTACTTATTCATGAACGGATAATCAAATTATTCAAATTAATAAATCGTCTTAAATTGGTTGATATGAGACGAGAATTGGTAGACAGGCAGAAAAATATCTGTTCACTTTCAAACTTTTGTCGTTACATACACTAATAAACTAAGGAAGTAATATCTATTTCAAAAGGCTCCAACAATAATTACTGGAATTCAAAGCCAAAATTAACTGACTGCCGCAAAAAGGCAAAACAAGCTTGATAAATATATATCAACATACATACGGTATATAGATATGTGTTGGAGTATGAATATCATTTTTTCTTGCCTCCTTTGGGGTTGGGGTTGGGGTTGGGGTTGGGGTTGGGGTTGGGGTTGGGGTTGGGGTTGGGGTTGGGGTTGGGGTTGGGGTTGGGGTTGGGA
>NW_028282009.1:0-19807 GCF_059751285.1 Brachycentrus maculatus
TCCCAACCCCAACCCCAACCCCAACCCCAACCCCAACCCCAACCCCAACCCCAACCCCAACCCCAACCCCAATGACAGCAATTATATTCACATATATTAGTTTTTATTTAATTATTATTAAAATATTTGTGGATTGTATGTATGCATGACTGAAATGATACTCTACTTTAGTCTGATCATAGATTTAATTATATTTTATTGGTATCTAACTATTCTTGAGGTTTAAGGGGAACCGACCAATGTGCAATGCATAATTGAGATTTGATGATAATTGGAGTTATATTGATGTCATCATTAGAGCAAGAGCTCAAGAGGCACACAAATGCTGCCACTTAGTGGGACAATATTATTTGTTTAAGATGCGAAAACTACTCGATCTTCACAGAGGAATTGACTGAAGATATATAGTTCATAAGAACATGGGGCGACTTATTTGATTGAATCCTGTATTAAATAAATAATTACAATTTTGAACCAAGGCTCTCCACATTTAATCTTCACCAAAGTCTCTCGATGCTTATTTATCGATCCTCCACAAAAATCTCCCCCTTTAAATCTTCTTTCCGTGGCGAGTGACTTGACCGGCCTCTTCAATGGCCCATATGAAGCATCATCAAAGTTTTAATTCAAAATCGCGTAATTATTCTGATTCTATGAGTCAATCCTTATAACTCGGACAAAAGCGAACCCAAATCTGATTTGAAGTCCCTCCAAAATTTCAGTTTCATTGAAGGTATTTCTATTAATGAGCAAGCGTGGGAATTTAGTCAGATCTCCCATCCGGTATATCGCGTTCTTGGTGAGCACAATTGGCATAGATGATGTGTCATTTTCGTAATAGGTATTCTCCAGCTGTTCATACTTCGTGTTGTTTAAGAAATATCCAATTTTGAACATTTTGCTTAGTGTGAGCATATACCGATTGTTCTTAATGATTGTATTAGATTTGGAGTTACTCTGTTTCGAGGGAGATGCCTGCAATGATTACGCCCGCACATTGTGGGTTTCGAGTTCAAGAATGCAATCTTTTGAGAGAGTGATAATAAAAATAACTTTATCGGATGAGTTCTTTCTGTATTGTAAGAGGTCAATGCGATCACCCTTCGATAGCTGATAAAATTATTGGTCTTTGCTGGCAATTTGATTCAAGCTTATTTATTTATGCTATGTATTGATTTATGGTTGTTCCTTCACTTTGATGCATATGAACTTGGTTGTAACATAGCCGATATAGTCAGTGAATGCAGTCTGCCCACCCATAGGATAGAATTAATAGTAGGGTTGTGATCCGAACTTGGCTCCAACTGTAATTGGCACTATTAACAAATACTCACTTAGTTCCTATAATTCCTTTGATTCGATTGTAAATCTATTCAGACAGAGAAGTTATTCGCCAACATTGACCTTTTTGTTGTCTGGTTATTGATATTAGTTATGCTTGAGTAGCCTTTGTCCGATATACTGGAATTAGATGACATTCGAGTGGTAGGAAGTGCTATCAGGTTGCAATTAGTTGCTGCTTAGCCTTTGCGAGGCTTGAGGTTCAGTTGCTGATTGGGTGGAGGGTTGGAAGTTGATTGATCCGGAATATTTTAGCTGTAGTGGCAGTATTGTGCAATCGATGACCACCCACTGTTCGGGTATTGGCATGCTCACTCGATAAGCATACTACCCCAACATCTACTCCACTGTCACAATGAGAGTAGCAGCATCAGACTTGTCTAATTCAAGATATTCTTGCTCACCTGCCGCTGTTGTTGCTGATGTTGCTGATGTTGCTGATGTTGCTGATGTTGCTGATGTTGCTGATGTTGCTGATGTTGCTGATGTTGCTGATGCAGATGAAGATGCTGATGAGAATGCTGATGAGGATGCTGATGAGGATGCTGCCTGAAACATTCTTTCCTTTAGTTTTGCATGGTAGTTGTCGTATTTCCCTCTTTCTTTCAGTGTGAGGAGTAATGATGATTCGACTTAGAGCCCTGTGTTTTTATCGACCTTGCAAATGGAATCGATATTCCGGGAGTAAAGTATGTCGTAGACATTTGGAATGAAGTCGGATTATAAAATAGGGAGGTCCCTGATATTGAGGCTTGTCGGTCTGATAGATTTGATATGGATTATTTTGTGAGGGATATGCGGGAAGGGCTGGTGGAGAATTCTGATTTAGTACTGGCTGACTGCTATTCCCGTGAGAGTGGCAGTGATGGTCTCTGCAATATCGGCCTGCTCATCCACGAAGACTTCTATTTCCTGCACGCAGACGATCAGATAGAAGATCAGTCGGTCGACGGCATCCTCGAATAGAGGCACTGTGGTCCTGATCAGACTATTGCGATAAATCTCATAGGTGCCTGAGAGCCCGTCTTCTACTCTATTCATGGACAGTTTCTTGATGATTTGCTCGTATCTCTTCAAGTTGGAGTTGGCATTCTAGGTCATCTTGCTCTCAGCCACAGAATCCTCGAAGTAGCCCATCGTGAAGTTCTCATAAACTTTCTTCTGGTTATAGTACTTGGTTTGCTCGTCGTCGAACTGGCTTACTATTTGATTATGCACGTATTTGTAGATAAACTCTTTGGTTCTGTGCTATATTCCGTTGGGATCATACAAGATGTTGATGTGATTAAACGCCTACTATTTCAATGGCAAGATATTGGGCACTGTTGAGACATCCTCGATGCGCTGATCATCGAGTTTGTTTTTACTGGCGAGCGGCTTCTACTTGATGGGGATCAAACATTGATATATTTAGTTTCTGAGGGAAATGGTTCGTTTGCGGTATCTGTACAGAGATCTAAGCAGGTTTATGTCTTTGAGTTGAGCAGAATTCGGCTCCACGAGGATTTGCAGCTCGGTTGCTATGAGTAGAATAGGGAGGAGAAAGAGGATGAAGAGTTTGCTACAATATGCTGGCATACGTGTTGTAATATATCCACTAAACTTACCGATATTATTTACGGATTATAATAATACAGCATTGAACTATCAAGTGCAGTGAATCTAAGAACATACATGCAATACCTTTGGATTTCATAAATTATTGTTCAGTATAATGAATATATGGATATAGATCACAGTATTGGGAATGAGCTTACTCTGGCACACAAATGCAATGGTCATTAGGATGAAGACTATGACCTTCATTAATAAAATAGGTTGAATTATTCAAGTGGATTGGAGCATCCTCAATAGCGACCACTTCTTCCTTGGAAAAGATGTGGCTTAATATGGTTACTTATCTGCATTAGTGTTATTATCTGCATTAGTGCTATTACTGTCATTTTAGTGGCTGGTTTCAAATCCGACTATCCTGCTCTTGTTAATAACTTTCTGAATCAACCAGAAACTGATAGTCTCGTCGAACCCTCGAAACAAATAAATCTCTATTAATAATAACACTAATAACAGACTAAAATAAATGAAAACAGCAGCCAACTATACCTTTACGATAAGCTCCCAAGCATTTACTATCACAGATAGCCCTTAATTTTGACCGAATAGTAAACATAAGTAAAACAGTCTCAATATTACGATCGAATTATCCATCAAATAAAGGCTCTCACCATCAGTAGATCTGCTCAGAAAGTAGCGGATATCTGCTTAGCAGTAAGTATGCTCTTATGCACAAGCAAGACCTAACAAATTAAACAAAGTTAGCAGAGTTGGAGCAGTTTTGCAAATGAGATTGTTTAGAATTTGCATATGTACTCTAAGATTATTCTCATTTTCAACAAGTAAGCAAACATAGAGGAGTTAGTCACAGCAATCCATAACCAGTCCAATCGACAGCCACAGCAACAACCCATAGACCGCATCATCACATAGACATTAATTAGCAACATAACTTCGCATTACTAGTTCATACTCGAACCAACTTCCAACTGCAAATGGGTCACATTCATTTAAAACAGTCTCCATCTCCACAATATCAACCAACTTCATCAATACATTAAGTAATACCCATAACAGTAGTCAGCACACTTGTTCTATAGCTCAACTGAACAGCAATAATTATAGACTGTTGATTTGTCAGTTTTAAGTGCTAACGCCAGAGATTATCTATGTGAGGAGAGTATTCTTGTTGCAAAGAGGGAGCTCTTGTAAATAATATCGCCATTTAATTTTGCGTATAATAACCATTATACTTGGTGTGAGCTGTTGGGATATCCGCTTGTTGCGATGTTGCAACTCACTCTCCATTCATCACAGTTGGCAATTGTGCAGATACCAAACAGAGTGTTCAGTATACCCAGAATCGCATAAGAATACTCTAAATATGAAATCCCCGAATTCTAATTCGGAGATACAATCACACTGAATAACTCCTATGCAGCAAATCGTCATCGATAACCCTCACTCCATCAGACCGCCAACAAAACGCAAATCTGCTTTATCGTATATCCCTCAAACACTCATTACAACAACCCCTCAGAATAAATATAAAAATACCTCTCAGCATTCAACAGTGAACTCCCTGAATACCCAACAGAACATATTACAATACTGCTAACACTAATTTATCCATCAAATATCACAGACATGCTCAATGTTCTCATCAGGTTATTTCAGCTGGTAAGTACTGGCATTAACATTCGAGTTCGATTGAGACATAATCATTCGGAATGCTCGTTACAAATATTTGAGGCCGTCTATGAATACTGTCCAATTGACTCTATTCTATTTAGTTCGAGGGTTCATGTTATCCCTTTGGTCTATAACATTGTGGCAGCACTTGATCAAAATAGCGAGAAACTGTGTGGAAATGCCAACAGTAATCATAATGGAGAGCACACACACATAGACTAATAATAAACATAAATAAATTAGAATCCAATATACATGCTGATCCCTAATTACATTCCCGCACAACAAACACTTCCAACAGAGCTACCCTAAATTCCCAACATCGAAAACCCACAATAACGTATTAAATACACCCACATCTATAACACCCACTTTAAATATGCTCAGATTGTTTGCGCGAAAGCATGGAGATCTCTCATTACGATAGACGACATCAAATGGCAGTAAATGTAATTTTATGCAGTATAGTATGCATTAATTATGAAGATCTACGAATCACTACAGAATAAATATATCAAGATGTACACTTTTGCAGAAAAATAGGGAGTAATGTATCACGTTATGAGGGAAATTTAGGATAAGAGCGAGGGAATTTCTAAACTGCAAATCTAAGGGTTAATGCTGAGAAATTTTGGGGAAAAAGTACTCACTGCAGAAGATTTAAGGCCTATTCAGTATAATGCTTTGGGGAACAGAGCGCTGAAGAGAAACGCAGAAGAACGGATTCCAAGGATACTTCATCAGATATTTTTGAATGATGATCCCAGCGCATAAATTTCGGAAGTAAGACAAGCCCTTACGAATACACTCAAAGATACAAATCCCTAATTTGACTATCGTTTATGGAAATTGGCAGATGTAACTGCTGACAACTTCCCACTGACTTTTAAAACATTGGAGTACTTAATTTTCGAAAATACAAGAGGCCCAACAAACTTCTATGCGATGATCGGGGGGGTGATGCGAATAGAGATCCTATACCATCATGGGGGAATCTACAGTGATTTAAAAACTGAGGGTCGGAAGAGTTTATTACCATTCTTAAAGTATGAACAATTCTATTTTTGGGTCGGATACGGTACTTCGGACGGAACAGGCGGACTCGTCAATGGCCTCATTGGATCAATCAAGCATCAAAATAACTTTAAAAAGATTCTGACTGAATACTTTCAAATCGGCAATATAACTCTTCCTCGCAAATAAAAGATATCGATGCAAGCTGGCTCGTACAGACTCATAAAGGCTTACACGCAGAAACAATTAATTGTAAATACTATGAATTTTGGACCATTCATTGCAGGCAAAACTCTCAGACCCTGTCTTAATGACAATTACACGCTCGAGTTTTCTCCCGACCAAAGAATATTCAGAGGAATAGATGCAAACAAAAGAGATTACATTATAGGGATTCCGTGCAGAGTTAATACTTAGAAGTATTTAGAAATGTATAGGGCTTTGGGACCCCAACCCCAACCCCAACCCCAACCCCAACCCCAACCCCAACCCCATGATTATCCAATTGAACACATATTGCGCACCTCTGATATCTGTAATTTCGTCGTGAATAAATATTAGATAATAGATTATCAGATTTAATAGCATGGATGATAATGCAACCCGCTCCAAAAAAAGCAGTCGCCTGAACCCCAAGAAAGAGGAGAAAGTTGAGCTCCAAATATAATCAAACTGGCACGCCAAAAACGTATATATATCTTCAAATCTAGATCGATATTGCACTGCAGCAAGAATAAAAGCTATCGGAGACTCCCAAGATCTTAAAAAATTACAAGGTCTACTTAAGCGAAGACGGAAGCATAGTCTCTTCCTACTTGCTCGATCAATTAATGGGTGAGAAGGCAATCAAGTAAGAAACCAGCTTATCCTTTTTCGATGAAAAAAAGGGAGTTTATGTCTATGGCTTCATGGTACCCAAATCAGGCCTCGAGTTCGCATAGGCTTCCCATCCTTTTTATTATATCTCCTCCAAATTCTTAAGCGGAGATACTCTCAGAATTAAAATACGGAGCAAAAAGAAGTTAGTGATTGATGCTCTCATTGAAGAGCAACGTGATAAATACGAGGAAAATTAGGAGTTGCCAGGCAATGCCAACACAAACACGAAAGGACAGAAGTAAAAGAAAATAGGTGAAGTAGTCGAGAAGGTGGCCTTATGGCGTAAATTTTATACAGGCTTCTATGATTAAAATGGGAACTATATTCAAAAGCCACTTGAAGCAGCTGCCCAGTAAGTCGGAATCGCAAAGAAGACATTAGATGACTATTTATTACAAATTCGAAATGGCAAGAAGTATGGATTCAACTTTAACGAAAAGCATAACTGCAAAATCGGATAGTTACGGGCATTCGTGCGGGATGAAAAGAAGAAATAAACAGGCGGCTGATGGAAATAATCTGCCAAGTGATCTATCCAATCAATCTTGCAAAATTAAACATCCAATGCGCAACATATGTAAGACTAATTGATTGCTATTTACTTATGGCTTATTTAAAATATATTTCTATATGTTAATATGTTTACAACTTACAAATTGATTTCTGAAGAGTATTGTTTAAATGCAATGCTTGTCATCCGAAATATATAAACAATAGAAAATATTCTAACTGAACTGGAAATTTATTGAAGAATGGACGCTACTTATAAATAGATTGTAACTAAGATTGCGAAGGTGCACGATATCTATCGAAACACTGCTGATGACATGTCTGAGACCAAACGAAATCGAAAAGGAAACAAAAATTAAAACAATAAAGAAAAATAGTTTTTCAATCTGCTCACTTAGCTCGAGGGTTCGCTAATTAAGTTGGGTCAAGCGATGGAGAAGGAGCCGACCATGAAGAAAAAGACTTAATTCACTCGAATCATCAAGTAGTGCAGCCAAGACATTCAGTCAATTACCCGTAGAAAATAATCTATGTTCAAAGTTAACAAGAATCTACTGGAGCTTGCAGACAAAACTCGAGAGCATATCACTCTCATCTCAAAGGATATTGCAAATTCTGGGAAAACTCCATTCTTGTGTTGTGGAACTGAGTATTATATTTACTAATTGTAGTGGAGCTAAAAAATTCCAGTAGACTATGGATAGATTCTTTGTGCTTGCGCAACAGTGGAGAATTGTTGCTTCTCTTGAGGCCAAAGATTCGGTGTAGAACTTCGTTTCCCCTGACTTTGAATAGAAGAACTATGCTTTCATCAAGGAAGTGCTTTCGAAAAACTGGCCTCAAGAAACAACCAAATAAGTTGTCAAAGTTGAGTATAAAGACCGATAAGTGGTGAAGACTGTGACCGTAAACACAGGACAGCCCAGCAGAATCGCTCTGGCAAACGAATATTTATTCGGAGTCAATCATGAAACAAATGTTGCATATGGCCTGAAAATCTATCATGAAGAAGCACAAAAGGGCGATGCCCGAGCTGCATCATTTTTAGGGCAAGCTTATGAATAAGGACTCCTCATTCCGAAAGACCTTGAGAAATCCTTGAGTTTCTATAGGACCTCAATGAATAGCAAAGACCCTTATGGAAGCTATCGGCTCGCAATGGCCCTCTTAAAAGGTGAGCTCAACGACAAAGGAGTTAGCAAATAAGATATTGAAAAAGCCCACAAGATACTAGATAAAATAACAACAACTGACAATCCTGTAATTTTATTGTAATATATAGTCTCCTGAAGCCATGGTTGAATTGGGTGAACTATATGAATAGGGATATTTCCGGGAGGATAAGTAAAAATTATACACGATCCCAACAGATCTCAAAAAATCTATAGCCTATTATCTCAAGGGGAGATAACTGAAAGTGCCAAGAGCTACCAACAACTTGGGCGTACTTTATATCAACAATAAATACTTATCAGAAAGCAACCCCAACTCTGAGCTTAAGACTGAATAGAACGCAGCCCAGAATATTCGCAAAGGCAAAAAATATCTAGAGTAGGCGATGCTTGAAGGATTCAGCCAGTCTTTTTATAATTTAGGATGCTTATATGAAAGTGGCATTGCAGGCAAAAAAGATTAGGAACAAGCATTGTTGTACTATTACAATGGAGGGCTCAAGGGGGATCACCATTCAAGGCTCAAATTCGCATATCAAATCATGAACCAAACATCGATCATGAAAGAGGAGTATGAAGAGCATTACAGGATTGCATATCGATGGCTTTAATCAATTATTCATCAAATTTCCATTGAGTAAGAAAATAGTAATGTCTGGCATTCGTCTTCTCCCTCAAAATAGCAATATCCTTACTCGAAACCCCTTTCTCTGCCATAAAAGAACGGGGACGGCTTCAAAAGTTTATCAAAGAGCACGCTGGCTGACAAAGCGTAAGCTCTCTTCTACATGGGCTTAATGCATTAGTTTGGGTTCGGAGTAGAGAAGAGTTCGAAGAAAGCATTCAATAATTATTTGAGGGCAACCAACATTGAGCATGCTGGTGCTAAAAATAAACTTGGCGACTGCTACTTTTCAGGATTCGGCACAGAATAGAACAGGGAGCTGGCATTTGGGTGCTATCTTGAATCTGCAGAAGCCGACAATGTGGACGCTTTAGTAAATTTAGGCACAATCTATCTTAACGGCATACCCGGCCTGATTGAAGTCAACTATGATAAAGCTCACGAGTACTTTACAAAGGCCATTGAGAAGAACAATTCTGATGCTATGATCCATTTAAGTTATATGTATCGTGTAGGTTTAGGTATTGACAGAGATGAAGAGATGGCCAAGAATCTGCTCGAGGAAGCCGCAAACAAGAAGAATTCAACAGCTTTTTATATGTTGAAAGAAATGGGAGTTGATTTCGATGACCATATCTTATATAAAAACCTGGACAATTAGTTTTTGAGGGGACCTAAGAAGTTTAACATTAGAGATCTCGTACCTATTTGTTCGAAAGTGCCTGCAAACTGATTCATACCATGCAATATATATCTTCATTTCTTTGTCATTCCTGTATTAAGAGTAGTTTGAATGAAAATGCTTTGAGAGCATGTAGTGTACATATATAAATTTCAATGGCTCCAGAAATATTGGATTTTTTGTTCAAGTTCCCTGAGTAAAAAAGTCTAATTTATAATAAAATTGAACACTAAAACATCAATCATATCATGGTTGTGATCATAAATCTTTTACCGCTTTATGGAATTTTCTCTCTTTCTGTGAATCCTGAAGTTCGAAATTTTCGAGAATTGGTGCAACTTTCCGATTGTCAATGAAGCTATTATATGAAATATTGCTCCCGTCCACATTATCCTCCTGCTAATCAGATTAGCCTTGACTTCTTATTGCATGATGCGAAAAATATACTTTATCTCGGTGCGCGAGCAGACAGTATAATATTCTTAAAGGGTATTCGCCTTGGATTCTCCCTCTCTTGAACTGTGGCAAATTGAAAAATGCTTTAGACAGCTTCCTCTCAGCTATCATTTCGTCATCTGTCAGTTGGATTTCCTTGAGTTCTAAGAACTATTCGTAGTGTGAGTCCACATATTTTTTCATCACTACAACAAGCCCTTAAATATCTAAAGTATTCAATAAATTGATCTTTGCCTCCTCTGAGAGCGCGCCTTACGGGTAGATGTCTTCTAGAGTGACGGTAGGCTGGCCTCTGGTAATGGTCTCGTAGTATTCGAGATAGAGTCGGCCCATCTTCACTTAATCAAGGTGTGGGGGCTCAGTAGCAGTCAGACAGATTGCTTCCTAGTCAGTTATTTTATACTTGCTGAGCTTTTCAAGGAAGTGTATCTTTTTGAAAAGGGTCAGAATGTCCATCTGACTGACTGCTTCTTCCCTTGTCATATCGATTTTCTGGTAATAATCCCAGGGAAATTCGTATCCTGTCAGAGTCTTGACCCAATCAAACACAGAGTATTTAATATATATCAGAAAATGGAAATCTCGGGCTTTGATTTTGTTGCCTGATTTGTCAAGATTGAACGCACCCTCTGCCATAAGCAACTCGTACTTGTACTCGTTATAGGACGAAACGAAAAACGCAAAGAAACCGATAATAATGCCAAATAGCCCTCCAGCGTATGATAACATGTCGTCAATTTTACCAAATGTCCTTACTGATTTCATAGATTTTGCTGCAAACTTAATATTAAACTCAATCAGATAGCTCCAGTCCTTATCATACTCAGCCGTGAAGGTTTCAGTTGAAAATACATAGATACCCTTGCTTAAGGAGACTTAGTTCCAAGGGAACATACTCACATCCGTTTAAATTTCAAACTCAGCTATTTCTACATCAATGACAACTCCATTGGTTTCAGTGAATCCAGCCCTGATATAGGTAGGGGTGTGCACAGTCGGGTCTTTTTAAGTGAGGGTGAAAGCAGTGTCAAAGACAATAAACTACGCAGTGAGATAGCCAGAATACTTTTTTTATTATTTTATGTAACTTATTGTGTCTTAGACATCTCCGCACCATCCTTTATAGAGACAAAAATCTATTTTTAAGTTAACAAATGATGAATTGGCTTATGATGAAATACCTCTAACCTTTAGAGGGTTTTTCGGGCAGAGCCATTCCGTGATTTGAAAATGATTATTAAGTATGTCAATGTCAATCCCTTCGAACTGTTCAACCCTGCAGAATTAAATCTCTTCAGATGGAATAGCGTCCTCTACGGTGTAATCGAGACCATAAGGTACATGTTTGGCATAAAATTAGAAATATTTATTTTAAAAAAGCTTCCCTTTCTGCTGTAAAATTCTCATTGCAACCATCATTTAACCATGTTTTTGCTCCTGAATTTTATCCTAAAGATCCCGAGTATGAGTACTTCGACAATAGAACTGGAGGTCACTTGCTGATACGTGAAAACTTCGTAGGACTTTGTCACAAAGACATAGGCAAAGAAGATGATGAGGATGAGTGAGAATACTCCTGAGCAGACACTGGCTAGTTCCGGCTCTTCTGTGACTCTCAGAGTAGCTGGGTGAGTAAAGCTGTCAAAAAACCGAACGAATTTGTAAAGCAGCCCCATTTCTCTGACCTACCTCCTTTTTGATTATATTCTTATATATTCGCATATTCGCGTGGAACTGCATCAATTAGTCCTATATAACTCTGGCATTTTAAAAATTTACAACATGAAATGCCTATAAAACATGATCGTAGCTTAAATTAGTAACATTTGTTGGCTTGATCCTGAAATGCGGTCCTGAAATATTTAAATATGGTCTAATTAAATCCATTTTAGAGTAATTACAATAGCAGAATAATTAAAAATACCTCAGAAGTCCCAACCCAACCCCAACCCCAACCCCAACCCAACCCAACCCCAACCCCAACCCAACCCTCCTTAAAAATATCAAAAAATCACTGTTAGATCAATGAGATTCGTATTCATATGAGTATAATTCACTGAGGCTTTGCAATAAAAAAGAGCTAAGCAATTTATTGGTTTGAAAGCTTTCTAATTTTAACTTTTTCAGACATAAACAACCCAAACTGCTTCATGACCAAGAGTCATCATACGAAAATCATCAATGTAACCAAAAAAGAGCATTAAAGGCTTATCACAAAAAACATCTGTTAGCCGAACTACTGAACTACTCTTAAAATCAGGCTGAAAAGCCATGATCGATGCATGTATTAGTGTAATTGAATATAAACAAATTAAAATGAGCATCCCAGAAAGCAAGTAAATTTTACATACAAGAAAAACAGCATGAGAAACACAGCTAATATAAAACTAATAAAAATATGAAAAACTTATGATGATGTATTTAAGGAATAGAATTATGATATTTTTGCCTAGTTGTCTATAACAATTGTTTAAAATCATGAAATAATCTGTAGTGCTCTACAAAGAGGAAGCTGAATAAGACAAAACCACTTATTTAAGCGAAGTTCTCAAGGCATTTGCTCTTCCTCAGAAGAAAACCCCCATGAAATACAACTATGATGAGGAGGGCTCATATATTTGTGCCAAAATTCAGCAATCAAAGTAATATTATTTATGGGCTTGTGATCGGGAGCTCTTATCGAAACAAGGCTCTGCAATGCTGAAAATGGCTGGAACAAACAAATTCAATCTTATCGACTTGGGAGCCGGGGACGCTACTAAAACATAGATTTTAGTAGAAATCGCCTTGAAGGAGGGTTACGACATCGAGTATATTCCTTTGGATATTAGCTATCACTCCAATATGCTTGTGCTCGAAACATTCAGGTAAAAGTTTCCAACCCTGAGAATGTCAGCGCTCACTGCATAATACGAATAGGGGATCAAATGGATTCAAAAAAATAAGCCTGATAAAAATGTTTACTTCTTTGTTGGTTCGACCTTTGGCAATGACACTTTTGAAGAGAATATGAAGTTTTGCGAAATGATTGATCAAAATCTGAAAGAAGGAGATCAGATTTTTGTCGGGTTCGACATGTGGAAAGATCCATAAGTTATTTGCCGAGCCTATTCAGATAATGTCTATTAAAAAGCCTTCATACTCAATTCCTTGAAGCGAATGAACAAGGAGTTAGGAGCTAACTTCAATTTGGATAAATTCTATGCCTACACATATTTCTGCCCGAAGTAGAACTGTCAAATTGGGCTGTTAATTTCATCTTAAGATCAGTAGGTCGAAATCTCAGGTCATAAAATTGAATTCAAAAAGGCAGAATCGATTGAGTTGTATATATCCCGCAAATGGATTATGGAAGATTTGGTCAAATTCTTTGAGAAGACCAACTTGAAACAAATTAAATCCTTTGTTGATGAAAAACAATATTTCGCATATGTGGCCTTTGAGAAATGCTGAAATGATTCAATGAATTAAAGAAATAAATCGATTCCTTAATTTATATTAAGTTTGATAATATGCATATTGCAGGCTAATTTATAATACATTACTCTTAACAAATTGTATATTCACATAATTGGTTAACGATTTAATTGATCATTCTCATTTTCACACATTTTTGACAAGTTTCTGGGCCGTCATCACAACATTCTTAAGCGTGCACGCATAGGTTTGAGTGTAATAGGTTGTCAGACTGACCTATTACTTATCATTAGCAACAATATGCTCCTTTCTGAAGGTAAATGGCACATAATTAGAGCCACTGCAAGAATACAAAATAGAGTTTTGCATCAAAATTTGCCCTTTGTTGAGGAAGACATACATGAGCGTAGCATTGCATCTGGCATAAAAGGAAAATGTTAAGAGGTAGTTACCTTTCGGGAGATTCATGCTAACTATGTTTTCGTGAACAGCTTGGCTGGAATTAAAAGTCTTTTCATTCAGACTGGTACAGTAGATTGTATTTTCATCCTTCGTCTTTTCGTTTGTCTTAATCTATTTGATGAGTTGAGATAATCTATCCACGGAGCACTTCAGTATTTATGATTCAGTGATATCTTTGCTCTTTGGCAAGTAGATGGACTATTCGACGGGTTTTAAGAAACTTGAAGCCACCATCACATCGATTTTAAGCACTTTATTGATGTCAGTCTTAATGACTTTCATTGCGAGCTTGACTTCGATCATCACTTGTTCCAAGGCCTTAATCAGGGTCGATGCTCCAATATTGACAAGTTCGAGATTCAACTCCTTGAATTCTGTTCTCGAGAGGGGGTCGATGATGATAAGGGCTAGCTTTTTGTCGTTGGAGGGATGAGGGATCACCGTCACTTCAAATTGCTCGAATTTGAATTTGTGTTCGCCTTGACATGATTCCATTTGCTCAAATATATATCAGATTTCGTACAAATCTTGCAATAAGTGCATTATCTTACTGTTAAAAACTGATCACATTAAACGCACTCTTTATAGGACATTATATTAATTCTTTTATAGTTCGTTAGAAATAAATAAATAATAAACAAAGAATGGAATATTTCATCATTAGAGAATTTTTGGATACTTACTTCATGTAAAATGGGGGTTTACGCTCTACATTATTGTGTCTTCGAAGTTTGATGCTTTTGTTTTTTAAGGTATTGATGGGGAGCCTATCTGATTCAGCGGTTCTAATTTGACCAGAACGGTTTTCTTCTTGATTTATGTATCTGGATCTTGTTTTATCGTTGAGCTGGCGTCCTGGTTGATTGGAGTCGCTTCATTGTGTGAAGCTATTTTTGACGAGCTGCAATCCGCAATTTTATCGGCGCAGAGCATTCCAAAAATGAGCGCTATAAACCACACCACATGAATTTGCAGAGAGAAAACAGGAAGTAAGGCGAGAGCTGGTCCAGGGCATAGGCCCGCAATAGCCCATCCTAATCCAAAGCAGCAACTTCCGAGAAGGAGCTTCCAATCGATTAATTTATTGTCGGGATTGAACAGTTTTTCTCCATAAATCGGGTTCTTGCGCACTCGGATCATGTATTGAAAGACTATGAAATTCACAATTACTCCACAGCCAAGCACTAACAGAAGGGACGGGTTCCAATCAACGCCAAGCCATAGGAATTGCAAAATATTTCTGCGCCTGCACATCCCCGCGACAATTAGCCCAGTTGCAAAGATGAAACCGACTGCCCATGAAATAAAATTATCTCTGGCTATTTACCCCATGTTTCCTTACGGGGATTGTTTATTCTGAATCAGCATGCCAGCACAGAACAATAGAACTCCTATCACCAAGACTATATTTGCCGAAATTAAGTGTTCATAATGTAAGCCTGGGTTCAGCTATTGAGCAGTAAAGGGGCCTAGAGTAAAGTAGTATCGGATCGTTCCTAATATTAAAGCAGTGACCAGAAAAACTATAACAGCTACGATTGATCGAATGCTTAAACGAGCTACTCCACAAAGCCCATGGCCGCTCGTGCACCCATTGCCTAATTTAGTGCCGAAGCCCACCAAAAGTCCTGCCAATGCGTAACCGGGATATGATGTCAACTAATTTATGTCACTTTGAGGGCCAAAGGGAGTAAACTTGTTCATAGTACTATACTTGAATACGTTAAAGAAAATAGCTGAAGCCACAAACATACCACCAACAATACTGAGTCTTGAAGAGATATCATCTTAGATATAAAATGTGTTACTTCTATTGAGTGAAACAATCCCGAAAATAATGCCACTCATCCCTGTGACATTGCCTTTAAGGACATAATGCAAGGATGTAGCGATTCCTAGGATAATTCCTCCGATCGCTGCGAAATAGAGAGGGTTAGTTTCAATTTATACCATCAGGAAAATTCTATTATTTATTTAAATTGGAAAGAAAGTTATTCACATAAATTATAATTTATATTATTCAACGATCAACAATATAAAATCTCGTTTATTGTCCCAATGGCTCTGAGTTATATAAGGCGTATGCATTAACAATTTATGATAAATTTACGGCAATATATTTGATATTAATATTTTCAGATATTCATCACATTTTTCTATCCGAGGTTGTTGCCAATTGTTCTTCAGTTTATTCCATTTCGTTGTATTGGTGTTGTTGTATTTTTCGTTGACAGAATAGTTGTACCCTATTAATACGAAAAATAGGACTAATGTGACAAATAGGAGAATCTTTCGTGCTGTCTCTTTTTGTGCTTGTTTCGAAATTGTTTCCATCATTTTTGATTTCTTGTACTAATCTTTTTAATCAATGGCTTAAATTTCCATTGAGTCTGAAATGACCTTTAATTATTGATACTTTGAAGCTCTCATAATCATTATTCGAACGATCATGGAACCTCAGAAACCAATGCCGACAAAGTCAACAGCTTAGATAGTGGAGGAAACAATGTAAGGAATCAAACAAAACGGTTACTATTTGGTCCAACGATCAAATACTAACCATCTTGATAGTATGCTTCCACTCTTTCCTCCACTATCTAATTTCTTGGCTTTATAGGGGGCATTGACTTCTTAGGGTCCATCATCGTTCGAATAATGATGATGAGAGCTTCTAAGTGTCAATAATTAAAGGCAGTTTAAATTAAAAATAAAATGCGTTTATTGTCCCAATGCTCTGAGTCTATGTATTAACAATTTATGATATTAATAATCTTAGATATTCATCACTTTCTTCTTTCCGCGCCTTTGTCAATTTTTCTTCAGTTAGTTGCAATTGCTCGCATTATTTTGGCCGTATGTTTCGTTGACATCGATAGTTGTATCCTATTACAACAAACGATCGGACTACGAAGACTAATCTGAGAATCTTTACTGCTGTTGTGAACCAAACATTCCTTTAATTGCTCTGAAAATAGAAGAGCAATTCTCAAAGCACAGAGACAATGGATGCAATTATTAACGATTGAGCTTCTGTTAAGTTCCTAAATTAATAAGTACTGTACTTTTCCTTTTCTCAATTTCTCTTTCAATTCTTTCCTTTCTTTCGATTCTTTCATTAATCTCATTTTGTGCGTGTGCAGCAATGAATTCCATTAGCCATTACTCTCTATAATTTCTTTAATGAAACGCGAAAAACATCAATTAGTCTCGAAGGTGCTTCAATGTTGTATCTGAACGTTGGGCCAAATTGAGACCGTCGAGACCGTTTTGTCTGAAATTTATCAATGTATTATCCAATATTGCCCTCCTTAGCCTCAGCTACTGATGGTCCATGATAGTTCGAATAAGGATTATAAATGATTAAAAGCAATTAGAATTTCAACTGTCATTTTAAAATTAAATAATAAGACCGCGGTTTCTGCATAAATTGATGATAAACTTAGGACAATAAACGATTACTGATATTTACTGAATCGTTCAATGCCGCTCAAATTCGGGTTATTCTTGTCTTCATTGTTGAGCTCCCAGAGACAGGCCCTCGTGCTCGAGGCTGCATTCATTTTGAGGAGTTATTGTTGTTGGATGAGGAGTTGTCGCATTATTACTCTTACATTTACTTCACGTAAAATGGGAGTTTAGGTTCTACACACTCTTCCCGATCACTCTTCTAGGTTACTCTTTTCGGTTACTCTTCAAGGCCACTCTCCTATACACTCTTCTAGGTCACTCTCCTACACACTCTTCTATACACTCTTCTACATTCTTCTATCTTCTACACACTCTTCTGCACACTCTTCTGCTTAATCATTGCCAATGTTTTCATGTATTCTATATTTCGTATAAATGTATTTTATATTTGTTCAAATTAGTAAAAAAGAATCGGAATATTCTATCGTCGAACAATCGTCAAACATGGCAAACATGGCAAACATGACACACGTTAAATGTATAAACTTGACCGGCCATTTAAATGCACGCTCATGGCAGATTGTCTAAAGTAAGGCTAATGATCAATAGAGGAGTTTGCTCATCATGAAGTTATACTTCCTGGACTTTTCCTGCTCAACTATTTGCTGGGGAACCACAGGCTTTTCTTCTTGCACTCGAAGGTCGCTGTCATAGAGTCTGCACAGGGAATAGGTTTTTTATGTCGATTTCGGAGCGATGTACTTATTGATTTTGCTGCTGAAGTTGCTGTCCACTTTGATGGGTTTCGAGTTTATTGGAATATCGAATTCCGATCTGTTGGCCAGTTTGAATTTGATGGTATTGCTTAGAATTTACTTAGAGCCGAATTTGTTTGTGCCTGACGATGGCTAGTTGCCAGCAATGCTATCTTCATCGATTTTGCTGGCTCCAATCATGCTTTTTTTGTATTATGACAACACCTCATTCCTTTGGTTTTCTAGTTTCTTGGTGCGCTTGAGTTAAGGCTCAAATAACGCTTTTTTATTTGCCCATTTTTTTTCGAGCCCTTGGAGACGCTTAATTTACATTTAATGAAGGTTGTTCTGTTTTTTGAGGATTTCGAACTCTTTCTTCATTTTGATAATTAGTTTATTTTCCATTTCTTATAGCTTCTGCTAAAGTTATTTTCGTTTTTTAAGATGTTTCGATCTCAGATTCTCTCGCTGCTGTTCAGTATGTTCGATCATCAATTTGTCAACGCGGTCCTTTTCAGTATTTTCGAGTTCATTGAGTTATCTCCTGAAATCTAGTGCTTCGTAGACTCTTTCTTCTAGTGATACCAGTTTCTCTTGGAATTGAAGCTACTTGAGCCTATTTTTGGGCTTGATTTTTACATACTCGCTCGATTGGCCTAGTCTTTCCTCTAGGGCCTGGCTCTCGTAGAAGACTTGCTGTTCGAAATTTTAACGCCGACGCACCATCATGCTCTGTAACTGCTAGAACTCCTTATCGAACCTATCGCAAAAATCGTCAATCTTGTTCTCACCCTCTTTACGGTAGTGCTTTATTTGATTGTTATGCACTTTCTACCTGAGGAATCCTTGCCACTTTGCAATATAGGTCTACAGTACTCTTACTTCCTTCATTAGAGACTCGAATTTTATGTAGGCTTGGATCTGCAAGCAATTGTTCGCGATGAGAGACAGTCGTTCCTTAATGAAGGAGAATATTTGAATTTGCTCGTCGGAATTCAGACAGCCATCTTTATCTTGATCAAAGAGTCGCATAAAATCTTTGACCGAGTTTACTTTAGTTAAGGCTGACAAGTCACTTTGAAACTCTTTGAAAATGACCTCTATCACATTCTCAGTCATATTCGAACCTGCAATGTCATTTTTAGCGATAGCCTACCAAATGCGAACACATTTAGCAGAGCATCCAATATAAACATCTGCCTATCTCTTTATTTTATTCACAATGGAAGGGTGAATAGAATCCAAAGGGTTCAAGGATTTCGAATTGAACTGAATTGCCGAAAGCGCATAACTTGAGTTTGATCGAATTTCTGACATATACCTTCGACGAAGTTATACAATACAATAATAGTTATTAATACTCAATATGCCATAATAATCACATAAATAAAAATTAAGTTTCCATTAATGAGAATAATCACCATAAATACAACCAAACTCATATGTTCAGCATTTCTTTCCTTCAACAGCTTTAATCTTTAATTTTGTTTATGAAAATCTTTGTATTTTTAAAATCTGCCTCTTAATGGTCGAGAAACAATAGAATTATTTACTGAAGCTGCCAGTTCGGGTAAGTTATCGATATGCGCTCTATGCATATCAAATTGCCTGCTTAATTGTGAATAAAAATGTAGCAAGTATTTATATTATTGCCTGATTCGATATATGAATGGCTTTGCTCCATATTATTTAACCTGCAATTCTGGGGTTGGGGTTGGGGTTGGGGTTGGGGTTGGGGTTGGGGTTGGGGTTGGGGTTGGGGTTGGGGTTGGGGTTGGGGTTGGGGTTGGGGTTGGGGTTGGGGTTGGGGTTGGGGTTGGGGTTGGGGTTGGGGTTGGGA
>NW_028282010.1:0-12947 GCF_059751285.1 Brachycentrus maculatus
TCATCTGTGTTAAGATATCCAATATTAATTTTAAAAAATTATGGAGATAATCCAGATTTGTGAACAAGTATTCGGACACACTCAAAACGTAGTAAATAAATTAAGTGGTCAAATTATAAGCTAAAATAATAAAAAAAAATACAAGGATATTTCAAGCATTTCTTATGTATGTGATTATTATCCTGGAATCGGATGAAGAGTTTTCCCTCAATGAAAAGCTTCTTTCATTTCACCAAAGATGTCTCTAGCGAAATTCTAGTGAATTCAAGCACTTTGTTTCGAATTTGAACAATATATAAAAGTTCAAAGAATTTGAGTAATTTGGTTGCCAATCATGGGTAGAATTGGTGAATGTAACACGTGTGTAAAGTGATCACTTAAAACCAATCTACGACGGTCGTAAGCCCCGTAAATACCCAGACTTCATTATTTTTCTTCATCTATGCTGAGGTGTCAAAAAATAATATAAAAATAACTCCTTATTGGAGATAATCCAGTTTTGTGAAGAAGTATTTGGACACACTCAAAATGTTTTACTTAGTAAATACCACTATTTAAAAAAATGTAAGAAGTGGTATATTCTAAATTAAACTTAAACTAAAAATAAAAGAAATAAATAAATAACAGTATTGTTTAATTCAAATTTTGAAAACTAGAAATAATTTCTGAATGCAATGCAAAAGTATCGGTTACCATAATTACAAATTAATTTCATTTTGATTGTGGACGGCCAATGACAATTCTGTCTTCTGTACGTGTTACACACAGGTTAGTAAATTAATTTATGCTTCGTATGCGTAATCTGTGTAAGTACCAAACTTCTCGATATTTCGCTAGAATCAATGAATTAATATTTGACATTAAGCGAACACATAGAATCACGTTTCAATAGAGAATACCAGTATAATCCATGTCACATTAGTGATAAAATGGCTAGAGGAATGAAATTTATTGAAATATTTTATGAGCTATGTACACATTCACGCGCGTAGCACACTTATCTATATTAATATGCACATCGCATAACGTAATATGGATTAATATCATAAATTAATGATACATTACTTTAAAATCTTGAGATATGTGTGTTCAGTTTAAATACAATTCAATTATGATAACATACTTGATTAAAAATTTTAAAAAAAATTGAATCAATTGATATGTACTGGAAATTAAAATATTATTTTATTTATTGAATTGGTATTAAAATTGATTTTACATACAAAAATATTGTATTTTTACACATTGAATGGAAAGTTTTCGAAACTAGTCATGTTTACATTAATAAACTCAAATAGTAGTCTTGACGAATGTTCTGTTTTATATTTAAAATTAAATTTTTCGTCTTCTGGAAAAAGGGTTATTTAAAAGCCAGCAAATTTATAATTAAATGTATTATCAAAATAAAATTTATTTGTTTTAATTTTTTTTAGGGATAATTTTGCATTTTAATCCTGATATTGTACTGCCATTGATTTATTTATTTTACATAAATTTTCACCTACGTTATATCCACATTAACTTTTTTTTGAAAAATTTTCAATTTTCAATTTTTTTGGAAAAAGGTAATTATAATATTTGCATTCTAAAAAAATAACAAATACACATATAATTCAATTTCACACTATTATAAATACAAAAAAAATCAATAAAAAAAATAATTGAAAATATGAGTTTCAGGACAAGTGTGTATATTCATTCATTTTCAGTCAAGATGAATGATTATATAAAAACTGTATAAATGTATTCATACTCGAAGATTTGAGTTTTTTTATTTATTGATATAATATCTTAAAAGCATTTTCGACTTGATTTCCTTAATGACATGTTACCAACTTATTAATATGCTGCATTTTTTTTATGATGCATTTTGACCTCAGTTGCATTTTGATAAAACATATTATACTAGTTTACTGCTTGTCTTACCGATATTATACTACAACAGTATTATTGTGCAAGAGATTTGGAATTACTATTCAGTTTGCGCCACTAAACTTGATCGCATTTAATAAACAATAAACATATTTGAAAGATCACAGAAGTAATGGAAATTCAATATATTATAATTCGATTACTCTGAATTCTCCGCGTCAAGAAACTTTAATTGAAAATTGTAAATCTTCAATGCGAGGCGTAAAATATGACCGTAAAAGGCTCATACAATATTTGCTATCTAAATTCATATGTATTTACAGCCTTTTTAATACTTTTTTTTTGTATATTCATTTTGTTTAAATAGATAAAAACAACGGATGGTAACAGATGGTAACCTTCCCAAAACTTACTATCCTTCACATGGAAAATTCTTTGAAATGAAGGTTTTTTAAAAAAAAAATCAATAAAATATGATATTTAACTTAACCCTACAAAGAAAAGGGATTTTCGTTTGGTTTATTCCTTTCAAGGTACGACGCAGTGTCCTATGCACCATTGGGTGCTGATAAGTGTTAGAAGTCAGAAGAAGATGTGTCGAAACATGGTTTTAAATGTACAGTTTTGCATCAATCAAAAATGCGTGAATGCAGCGATTCTCAAATATTTTTGGCGACGGAACCTTTTTGAAGGTATGAATAATTTACAGAGCCATAAAATAAGCAATATCTGAATTTAAGCTTATAATTTAATTAAAGTTATTTAAAAAAATATATGAAAAATTAGACATATTATGCACTACTGAGTTGTACAACAATATACACAAAATAACACTAAACATGCAAACTAAATTGTTTTATATAATTTATTGAATGTTCGCAGATACATTGTGATATATTTTTTTGAAAATAAAACAAGAACTTTGTTTTTCACAACTTTTATTTTTGGTACTTTTCTCCAACATGAACCTTGTCATCTTCAGGAAATGACATGTACTTGCCTGTCCCTGAAAATGACACGGTTCTTGTCGAAACCGGTTAGAGAAATGTAGGTACCAAAAATAAAAGTGGTTAAAAACATAATTCCCGGTTTATGTCATAACGTTTTAAATGAAATTATTGATGGTAACATTATTGTAAATTTACAATGATGCTACGTGGATTGTAACGGAGAAGCCTTGGCATAGGCTACGCGAAGCACACTTTGAGAGTCCTTCCATTTACGTAATATTTTGCAAGGGAATTTTTATGATGTAAATACAATACTGTCTTTTAATACCCTAATACAAATCCCATTTCCATTTAATCCGTTGTTATGTCGTAGTTACATATTGTTTCGATGTTGAAATTACAAGATCAAACGTTAGGACAAAGAACGGACATTGCAGTCGAATGCAGAACGATTTGTATCCATATTGCATGTCTTGAGAGACCTTTTCATGCAGTTTTCTACACGTCCATGGGTACTAGCTGGAAAGGTCACTTGTCAATTGAATTAGTCCAATGGATAGGCCATTGGTGCACTTGCTAGCTCCAAAACAATTAAAGTTTTTCGGAATTAATACCCTTTGATTTATTTTATGTTCAATATTAAAAGCATTAACTTTGTGGATCATTGTGATATGTTATTTTGAGAAATGAAAAGACTTTGTTTTTTGATCCACTCACATTTTTATTGAAAACCAACTAGTTTCGGTAATAACGTGTTACCCTCTGAAGGATTTATTTAATGACTAAACATACATACATGATATATAAAAGAAACAGTGAACAAATTATTGGGTTTAGATAAAGATTGGGGTGGGGGGAAGTTGTATCTATATATATAAATATACACACACACACACACAAGGAGAGGATTGGAAGGGACAATATATTTCATGATATTATAAATGAAGGATTTCATATATTTATTGAATTTGTGTTTATTTTGTAGAGCTCCATATTAATACTTTAAATATTTCAATGAAACACAGAATCGAGTCTACTGAAGTGTTTATTTTATTTTTAAAAACGTTAAAAAAATCTCTGAATTTTTTTTTACCTTGTTAGGGCAAACTGGTGTCTTTAGTAGACTCGTATCAGTGTTTGATTTTAATATTTGAAAAACATCATGGTGAAAAACATCTCTGAAATATAGGAAAAGAAACGTAGATTGAAAAGTACATATTCAAATTAATCCCTAGATACTCGACTATTTTCTCATCAATTATCATTATTTTTTTCACTTCATCTAGTCTACTGCCCGCCAATGGTTAGAGACAAGTCCCCGTAGCGCTGTTCAGCATGTTGACACTTCGCCGAGATGCGAACTCGGATACCGCGTGTCGGTAGTGTACTAATGTACCACTTCTCCACGGCGCGGGATGAGATCCCGGGATGGATATTATGGTAAATGGGTTCGGTAACAGATGGTGTTACCCGAAGAATGCTGGATGGTAATTTAACACGAGCGTAATGAAATAAAAGGTTTTGTGTTATTCATTCTATAAGACACTGGTAGAATGAATAACACTATTTACCCTATGGGTGATGCATCAACATTATACGTATAGTATTCATATCCTAATTTAATTCTTAGTGCGTATAATCAAGTGTCTGAAAATGTAGTAAAAACAATTATATATTGTAACTAATTTATTGCAGACAGTTGGTAGAATTCCATTCAAAATTTTCGGGTAATGTATCCAAAATTAAACAAAGTTATTGGATTGAATTCTGTTTTTAGTTAAATATTTACATATCGCCCACTCCTTTCAACAACGTAATATATCAAAAAACGTAAATTTTCAGTTGTGCATGTTTTCGGAATGCCCAAAAATTGTACTTAATGCCAGCAAAAGTTGCATTAAAACATAATATTTACCCGCTACAGGACAAAAAGTATTGATTTTGAATTTTGAAGAAAAGGTATTGTTTAATTTTTTTGTTAAACGTACTAAATATTTTTTAAATGGAGAAAAAACAGTCAGGTTTTACCTTAAAAGATCTGTTGCACAGTAAAAAGTTCAGTAAGTGGCCTGATATTTATTTTTAATACATTTCATTATATTTTTAAACGTAAAAACGATCTCCTGAAAAATCCAGTTTTTTGATTTAGGACGTTGTTAAAAGGAGTGAGCGATATGTATATATATTGTGACACGTTTCGTCTTAGCAAGACATTATCAAACATAGTTTGTCAATTGGTTAATAAACTAAAAATTAAAATGTTATTCCAGGCTCATTGTTGTATCACCCGTAAGGTGAACAATACAGTGTCTAGTTTTTGAGGCATATGAAAGTCTGAGTATTTACAGGGCTTATGAACCGTCACAGGCTGGTTGAGTTATCACTTTATATACGTGTAACATTCACCATTCTAACCATGATTGATAACACTAGGCATTTTTTAGAATTCACACATATTTCGTATAGGTACAACCCCTTTACTTAATGTGTGAGTTCGTGGCAGTATCTAAGGTTGATTTGAGAAAGCTTTTATGTAGTGATGGCCCGTTTATTTAAGTGTATGCAAGAACTATGCATTTCGTACTGAACTATTTTACATACTGCAAGGTTTTTATTTGGGATGTTTTTATGCAGCTTATTATTTGACCAGGTGTAAGGTACATGAATGTAAAATTATTTCGAGAAATAAAAATACTTTGTTTTCTGATCCACTCACATTTTTATTTTTCCAACTAGTTTCGGCAACAACCTGTTGCCCTCTTCAGGGTTACATTTATAACTGTAACCCTGAAGAGGGCAACAGGTTGTTGCCGAAACTAGTTGGAAAAATAAAAATGTGAGTGGATCAGAAAACAAAGTATTTTTATTTCTCGAAATAATTTATCAAGATGATCCACAAAGTTAATGCTTTCAATATTCAAAACATACATGAATGTACATAAAATAATATGTTAAAATTATAAATTAATAACTGCATAAAAAAATAAGCATATTTTCAGGCGTTTGTATGTAACCCAGTATGTAAAACAATCCGGTTAGAATTTTGCATATAATCAAATAAAATGGTCTCTGATAAATGAAAGCTTTCCCAATCCTAAAATGATAGCTATTGTGAACTCATATGTACAGTATCATGATATTGATGATATGTGTAGGACATCCAATGATTTGAGCATTATGGTTTGAATATTGAATGTTACACGTGTGTAAAGTGATCACCTAACCAGCCTATGACATCGCACAAGCCCTGTAAATACCTAGACTTCCATATTCTTCTGCATCCATGAGGAGATGCCAAAAACGTATAAGAAATTTAATTTAGCCACGGACAAATGGCGTGACATTAAGGCTGCACCAGATCTCGTCCCGAGCGCTGCGGGGAGCGGCGCATTAGATCAGTTTGTACTGAGTACCTACTTAGGGATAGTGTGCATGCTCTCTACCTCGGTGCGCGAGTACTCTCCAAACAGGGGTGTACTTAAACCAATATCTAAAAAAAATAAAAATAAAATTGTTAATTCCCTAACGTCTAGGTAATTCTATCTTTATATATACCTAAATACGCCATACTGATAGTATTATACGAAAATGGCGCCATATCAATCATTGCAAGTTTATTATTATTATTTATATAACTCTTATCTGCAACCGATGGTGCATAGGGCACTGCATCATATAAACGCAGTGTTATCTCGATCCGCATGAAGGAAAAGTGATCAGCCCTCCGCTTCAGGTACCAGTCCATAGTAATATAAATAAAAATACTTTTATTTATTTGACCCCTCCCTGGAAATCGAACCCGGGACCATCAGCATAGTAGCCGAGCGAGCTGACCATTATACTACGGAGGTGGACATTCTATCTGGTTACGGCTAATGCAACACCCTTATCATGTTCCTTTTTAGGTTCCAACAAATTAAAACATGTGACAGTAAAACAACTATATGCAAAAAAAACCCTTACATGTGCATTTAAGGCCTAGATCTTGGGCGTTCAAATCACAACGCGCTTGGAGGGCGGGACGTGTGTTCACGCTCGTTTTTATATATATGTATGTATATATATATATATATATATATATATATACATATATATATATATATATATATATATATATATATATATATATATATATATATATATATATATATATATATATATATGTATATATATATATATATATATATATATATATATATATATATATATATATATATATATATATATATATATATATATATATATATATATATATATATATAAAATATATATATATATATATATATATATATATATATATATATATATATATATATATATATATAAATAAAAATCATAAACTAAGGATTTTTATGGAGTGTGTGGGAGTTTTTAGTGAAGTATTTTAATGTTTTTTATTTAAAATAAACCCTGATGATGACAAGGTATTGTCGAAACCGGTAGGTTAAATTGAACTAGTAAAAAAAGTGGTGAAAACAAAGTTAATTAATTTTATAAAGATATTATAAAACGTGCCACAGAGTATCTGCGGAAAACATTCAAGAAATAATTAATGAATAAGGAATAAAAACATTCAGTTTACTGGATTTTAGAGCAATTGTATTTTTATATAACGACTTAATAATATCATATATACGAGTATCAGATGAGGGCACAATATTGTAATTCCCGATTATGTATGTAAAGAAAATAAAAAATAAAAGAATAAGGAGAAATAGGTAGTAAATTAATACGTGTTCTCACTGGGTCGCTTCCGACAGCCGTCCGACGTCGTGCGGACCTGCGCGCCGCAGCCTAGAACATAAAATACTCTAATGGTGTTCTCGGTACGGACGAAGGTCGTGACTGCAGTGGTCGGACGGGCGGCACGCGAGCGGCGCGAGCCCAGCCCGACAGAAAGCCAAAGTGGAAGCGAGCCGTAACTGCATATATAAATTTTTTATAAAATTAAAATATTACTTTGTTTTAAAATCACTATAAATTTATGGTGATTTTAAAACAAAGTTATATTTTAATTATGTAAAAGAAAATCACAATATTTTTAATATTTTATTATTAATGTTTTCAAGTAAGTATGTAAAATTAGAATGGAGATTATTGCAGTTGAAAAACGACTATTCTAATCGATGTTGATGATGTATAGAAAAAAATAATTTTGTAATATTTTTTTGGGTGAATACTGTATGTATGTAATATACAGTAAAACCTATTATAAATTAATTTAATATACCTATTATTAATTAAGTTAAACTTGGTAAATACCACTTTTTCTTAAAATCTATTGTGACCCGTGTTTCGATGCCTTCCGCGTTATTTTCAAATAACCTTTTAAAGGGTGTTTAAAAATTAATTTAAAAATGGATAGATTACCACAAAGCGACTGCCGAATCCATTAATAACCTTTTTTTCGATCAAAACTAAACATAACAGTATTATTTTTGCGCGTTTTAAATTAATAAACCTAATGATGGGTAAATAAAAGGGTCTCTGCTGGAAAACAGCTTTCTAATTTCAATCATAGATGGATGTTGTGAAATCAATCTTTTAACCTTTTGATATTGACAATTTATGTATGACTTTAAAACAAATGAGTAGTTGTCAATCATGAGTAGAATGGTGAATGTTGAACGTGTACAAGGTTATTACTTTACCGGGCTATAACAGGTTGTAAGCCCTGTAAATACCCAGACCTCCATACTCTTCTTCATTGATATCATAAATGAATATACTTATATAAATTCAATAGGTTTACAATTTATTTAATAAAATCAAGATTCTATCAAAAAGATCATTTTTTTTAATCAGACGTACGAATATTTATATATACATTTTTTACCATACATATTACAAATTACTATTTATATTCGAAAAATACCTGTCGATGAAAACATAGTTTTCGAAACTAGTCGTGCGAATTGAAATAAAACTTAATATAAGTGATTATTTTTTAAAATAAATAAATATGTTTTTTTTATATAAAAACTACCTTTTTTGTACCAATTTTTTTTCGTGATCTCCTGTTGACGAAAACGTAGTTTTTGAAATTAGTCGCGTGAAATAAAATAAAACTCAATCAGTGGTCTAACTCAAGTATTTAATTTAAAAAAAATAAATACTTCATATGTATTTAAAATAATATTTTTTAAAATATTCGTCGGGTATGTATGAAGAGATGACTTTTTTATTTTATTTTTTTTATTCATTTAATAGGTATATTTACATTTTTATTTATAACATAATAACATTTGAATCATTTATACATATGGAGAATTTTTATATTTCGATTCGCTGTGCCTCTCCATAAAAGAGTCTGTGCTCTTGTGCTTGGAAAGGGACTTACACTCGTGGTTTAATGTTAAATAATAAAAGATATAATAGTTTTTTTTTTTAATATTTTTTTAAAGATTTAAATGTATAGAGCTTTAATTTTTTCTTAAGGATTTTTATATCATGTATTTTTTTTATTTCTTTAGGGAGTTTATTGAAATGTTTGATTGCCAAATATTTGAAGTTTTGTTGAAATTGTTTGGTTTTGCATTTTGGAGTAGAAAAATCGTTTGAAAATCTCGATGATACATTTTTTGTTAGATTTAAATAGTTGTCACCCTTTAGTATTTGAAAAACTGCGGTTTTTTTATAAATGGATTCTATATTTGGGACTTGAAATTTTTTAAATAATAATTTTGTTGGAAATATTTTTTTTTTTTCAAGATGACTTTAATTATGGTTTTCTGTACTATTTTCAGTATGTTGTTGTATGAGCCTCCCCATGCAATAATGCCATACTGTAGTAGTGAGTGTACGATAGCATAGTAAACTCTTTTTAGGTTGTCGATGGTTAGTATGTTTCGGATTCTAATGAATATATATATGCATTTTCTTATTCGAATGAAAGTGGAAGAGGCGAATAATATTTGCAAAGACGGGGTAGTATGGCGTTCTATTCTCTCTGCCTACCCCTGCGGAGAAGGGGCGTGATGATTAGTTAGTTAGTTATATATTTTAATTTATTCCATTGTTTAACTGACTAACATTTGTATTAGGAGTATCAATAGTTCATAATTCATGTAATTATACAATGAAA
Source organism: Brachycentrus maculatus (assembly GCF_059751285.1). NCBI lineage: Eukaryota > Metazoa > Arthropoda > Insecta > Trichoptera > Brachycentridae > Brachycentrus > Brachycentrus maculatus. The sequence goes on from NW_028282010.1 coordinate 9,907, forward strand.
ATTAATATATTCCAATTAACGAATTCCATATTAAACTACCGTTATTAATAACTTTGTCATTATCAACATTAGTAGCTGAATAACTTTCTAGAAAGATCCATATTAGTACCATAGATTGCATTATTACACGTGCATATCAACATTTCCATGTGTGTGGGTGCAACTCACCTATCAAATTTACTTATGTGTATGCGGACTTTATTAAACACATCGCTCACTCCTTTCAAGAACGTCATAAATCAAAAAACTTGATTTTTCAGGAGAACGTTTTTAAAGCTTAAAAATATAACACAATGTATTGAAAATAAATATCAAGCCACTTATTGAACTTTTTACTGTGTAACACATGGGTCGGCAACCTGCGGCCCGCGAGACATCTTGGTGCGGCCCGCGAGATTCTCGCCGCAACGCACATGACGGACGATATTATACACAATTGAGTGAAAGGAAGTGAGAAAGGGAGCGAAGGGAATCTCATTGATTTTATTAAATACAATAACTGTCGTTAAAATATACACTTAGCGTTTTAAATAAATAATAAATAAATATTGTATGTATACCTACTGCAAGTGCGGCCCGCACTGATCCCCATGAAAAATATTTGGCCCTTTTACAACAAAAGGTTGCCAACCCATGGTGTAACAGATCATTTTAGGTAAAACCTGGATGTTTTTTCTCCATTTGAAAAATATTTAGTATTTATAAAAAAATAATTAAACAATACCTTTTCTTCAAAATGCAAAAACAACATTTTGTAGCCCTGTAGCGGGTAAATATTAAGTTAAAAATATGCCTCTTTTGCTGGGATATAGTACATTTTCTGGACATTCCGAAAACATGCAAAACTCAAAATTGACGATTTTTGATTTATGACGTTCTTGAAAGGAGTGAGCGACATAATCTCCTCATTTTCACATTCCATATTCGTTGAAAATCTGCCAAGAAACGGATTCATGAAAATGTGTTTGACAATTATTTTGTTCCCATTATGTGTCGAATGAATGGTCTGTTTTTCTTGTGGGGTGCCTTGATTTTATCTTTATTTGAATATCGGGTATATTTCATTATTTGTAGACTTGTTTACGTACGAATATCGCTGTGTTACAATTAAATTTTGCATTTGCGGTATGCTCCCACGTTTAACCCTTTTGCCACTAGATACAATTGAACATAAATATTTATGTTTTTATTACAGCAAACCCCTCTACAACGTTGACATAGGTACCCCTTTATCTTAGGGAGTTTTACTAGGGGTTAATGTTTTAAATTGTATTTTTACATATTAAATAGTGGAAATTACTGTAATGAGTCCTTTAAAATCAAAATACAATTTAAAAACATTAACATCCCTAGTCCGCCTCCGTAGTGTAATGGTCAGCACGCTCGGCTACCGTTCTGGAGGTCCTGGGTTCGATTCCCAGGAGGGGTCAAATAAATACAAGTGATTTTTGCACTGTAATATTTTTTCAATATTACTTAAGACTGGTACCTGATTAATTAATTTAATTTGAGCGAATTTAAGTAATCTCAATAAAATTATATCAAATCACGGTTATCAACTCCTGCCTTGATTTATATATAACATAACAATTTGTATAGCCTCCCACCAGTCTGATGATGTCGGTAACGACGAAACCCGGTCGCTGGTCAAATAAAAATAAAGTGGAAAAGCTAAAAATATTGGTTTTAATCCAATAATATATTAAAAATGCAATTCCATCACGAAGTGTCAGTGGATAATATAAATCGATTAAAAAGTACTCTTTTGTACTTCTTCTTTCTGGCTCCATCTCAACTTATCGTCTTTGTAGCCTGTCGGGTCAGCTCTCCTCATCCTCAGGTTGTAGGTCATTCTATCACGGACAACGTCACCTAGGTCATGCCTGCAAATTATGTTTTCTCTCTGCAGCATCCATGAATTCTTTGGTCATCCTCAAGATGTGTTTTGAGGAAGATATAAAAACGATAGCAAATATAAATTTGTTACTTTTTTATTATTTAAACAAAAAATAACATTAAAAAAATATATTTCCAGATTCACACAGATCATTGAACTTATACTAATGATTATTTTATGTACCAAGAGTCTAATTAATCTTCTATCTTGCTTAATATCTAAAAGTTGGTAAGTTCCAATTTTTATTACTTATTTCTATCTCTGTAAAATATAATAAAATAACATATACATAGTTGTTTCCACACTAATTTTATTTGATAAATGACGGGTTTTGTCGTTACCGACATATTTATATTAAATACACTTTAAAGCAGGGTTAATAATCATGATTTCATTTCATTTTTGTGACAAAATGAATTTAAATTTAATAAATTTATATTCTTTTTTGACATCTCATCAAATATGAAGAAGAATATGGAAGTCTCGGCATTTACGGGGCTGACGACCGTCATAGGTTGCTTTAAGTGCTTACTTTACACACGTGTAACATTCACCAATTCTACCCGTTTTTGACAACCACACTACTCAAATTCTTGGAAGTTCTATATATATGAACCAATTTTGTAACATTGTTCTTGAATCACTAGAACTTTACTACAGACATCTATTGGTGAGATGAAAAGAAGCTTTTTATTGAGCAGAAACTCTTTATTAGTATGTGAGGTCTGAATCCTGGATTATAATCACACACATAAAAAACGCCAGAAAATATCATTTTAATTTTTGTTATATGAAAATAACTCCTGTAAATGCAGATAATCCAGATTTTGTGAACACGTATTTGGACACACTCAAAATGTTGTGAATAAATTATCTGGTCAAATTATAAGCTTAAATACTAAAAATGGAAATGAAAGTGTTAAAAGCACAAAAAAGTGGTTAAAAACAAAGCTTGTAGATTTTTTTTCATCTGCAAAACGGACTTGCACATTTCTGACCGACACCAACGATCAGTTCATCAAATATGTGTGTTACATCTTGATCAGGTGCAACAATTAATCATTTATGTAAGCACCTGTATTTCAGACATGGATGGTTTCTACGAGTAGGTACTTACTTTAAAAAAGATGATAAATTGATGTCT
>NW_028282011.1:0-41688 GCF_059751285.1 Brachycentrus maculatus
ACCCAACCACCCAACCCCAACCCCAACCCCAACCCCCAACCCCAACTCCCAACCCTCCCAACCCCAACCCCAACCCCCCAACCCCAACCCCAACCCCAACCCCAACCCCAACCCCAAGATCTTAATTTGTTATTGCTACATCATTGTAAACGATGTTTTTTCAAGCACAATATCAGATAGATTTATATAGACAAATTAAACTTTGAGATATCAATGTGTATAATATGTATATTTCATGCATTCATAATCATCATTCTGATTCGACAGGCGCTGCTTGGAACTTTCCACAAACGGTGGTCGGCGAGCAGGTCTGCGTACAATAACTCGGCAAATCGAAAATATCTGATGCAATTTAAGTTTCATTATAGGAAGTCATAATGAAGTCTTGGAATTTTTTTTTGCCTTCAACCATTCTTCGAGGAACTCTTTGGTCTGTTTTAGTCGTATAGTAGTAATCTATTTCATCGCCATCTATTATTATGCCATATGCTACCTGGGATGCTCCACTTATAAAAGCTTTAATCTGAAAGAGTTTAGTTTCCTTCGAATTTGGCTTACTTTAGCCAATCTTTGCGCATAATTCCGCATCCATGCGCGGCATCGCAGCACATGCAGCACACTCTTTTTTTTTGGAAAATAATGTACCTCTTACCGTCTCGAACAAGTTGGCTGCACTATGTGGCGACTCTCGGCTGAATAGAATAGCAGAACGCATCATGAACACCATCACTTCGATCGTACCTGGACATTTTCCGGACTGCATCATAGTAGAGAAATCCTATTGCTTTCATTGTTGTCGTGTTATACGATTCAATGAAGGCCACACTGAAACGGTCCGGCCACACTGGAGGATCAACTTGCTGAGTAGCGGCCAAGCCACATATGATTGCAACTACAAACAATCGAATCATAAATCTATTTTATTATATGGTTTCAATTCAATTAAAATTTTATCTACTGACTCAAAGCTTCGATTTGCTGGTTCAAGTTATTTATCATAAACAAAACTGAAAATACATTCATCAAATCCATTTTTAATTATGCTATGGGATATTTTTGCAGATATTTTTTGCATTGACTAAATCTTAATTGTTGCTATTTTTTTAAATATATTTATTCTTATTAATCCATGCATAGAAATATGAGGATTATTGATCACATACATACATACATATATTTATAAACTTATGTGGATGGAATCAAATCTAATAATATCATTCTATGCAAAGCCGTGCAGCAAATGATCTTTGTGCAAATGCAAATGCTGTTATTATTTTTGTTGTTATAAATATTGCCATGGATGTTGTTCTAGATGTTGTTTTGATACCAACTCATCCTATAGAAAGTTTGCCAAAAGTTGTATGATCAATCAAAATGAGAGTTAATCAGGCCCATTTATAAATGCGTGAATATAGTCTTTAATACCATAATGAGTACATCGAACATCAATGAGCTTTCAATCCGGCATTCTGGCGAATTATTTGATGAGGAAATCAATTGACTGGCTTATATGAATAGAGTGACACTTATTCGAGCCAAATATATTTTAATATATATTTATATTTAATACTGATGCCCAAAGATTATAATGTTGCATAAGCCTAAAATTTGGGAACGATTTGCATTTCCCAAGCAGAATTTAATGTATTATTTTCAGGGTATTGGATGTGCTTGCTATTTATTCAGCAACGACATCAATCATTTTGGGTTGCTCGCTGATGGGTCAGCTTTAACCAGATGCATGACATTAGTGATTTGAACCATCATCCTTATGGATATTTGAATTGAGTATTATTGCATAATGTCTTCCTTAATCCTTAAATATGTTTGCTGCGATCGACCCTCCCTTTCATAAAACAATAAATATTAGTTAAAAATTATTTATCTCCTATGATATTATAATTTCAACAATGATTCAAGCAAAAAATTACGGACCGTCCTACAATGAAGTATAGATTCTTAAAATGGCATTTCCTCGTATTTTCAGTAATCAATAAATGCAAAACTAAAGCCGCTCATCTCGATCTTAGTCATTCACATTAAAAAGCATCGAAGCATATCTAAGAAAAGTGCACTTGAATTTAGCAGCTTATCCCTTTAACTTTATTGAAGCAAAGCTCAAGCAACTCATCGACAAATTCTCCCTAAAGTCTATAAAATATGCGACTGAATTTGAATTCGGATGTATGATTGTCATCATAAAATAACGCATTGAGTCGTATCCAGAAGTCTATCTCACTTTCTCGACCCAGTGTGAACTTGGAATTACTCCTAGGTCGCCAAGAAGCTTGACTTTTCCCATTCCTTCCAATAGTTATCGAGCTTTTCATCAGGGAAAAATAAATGACGCATGCTTATAAATTATGACTGTGCTTGCGAAACTCTTATAAAATATTACCGAAGTCAAAAGATAAAAAAAACAAAAGTTTTTTTAAAATAACTATACTCACAATTAGTTTTCAGAAGCTATAAATGAAGCTATTCAAAATATGAATTGGTCTCCTAAGGCTTCAACAAACGCAAGTACTATCAATAACCTAAATAGTATGTTCCCTCAGACTGTGTACTCTACTATTTGGTCATTTGTACACTTCTTAAGCCCAAGCAACGGCCTTATATCAGCACTTCAATGCGGTTATAAAATGGATCTACTGAGGAGATATGTTCATTGCAATCAACGCGATAAGAGTATTACTGAAAAGTAACTGTATAAATGTTTGAGAGAACTTCGAGCTGATTTAGAAGAGCTAAACTTCTTCAGAAAAGAATATTTCAGCTTAGAGAAAGCAGAAAACATTCTAAGATAGATAAAAAAATCGATAGACGACTCGATTTAGGATGCGCATACAACCAAAAATATAAAATTCAGCTTGGATGAAATGACATATAAGGAACCTATTTTCAAAGCTACATTCTAATAAAATGACTTCATTCCAGCTCAAAAGATAATCAACAGGAATAAATAGAACTTAGAAAAGACATTTAAATTAAGCATAAGGGCCAATTATATATTCCCGGATTTAGTCTAACTAGCGAACGAAATCGAACCTGCTTAATGGGCGAGAGTTGTGGAAGATTGTATATTTACTCTATGCGTAAATGAATTTTCACAAACGGATTCTCATATGTTTTCTCAGGTGAGTGTGGTCGATATGAAAAGTTAATAGTGCTATCTACTCACAGTTCTGGAACAGTACTGCGAGCAAATGAGGTACTAAATACAATCTAATAACCCAAGAATGTTGCAAGCCCAACTTCGTTCCCACATGGAATTAATGAAGGCATTGATATCAGTAATTGCATTTGAGGTCTATCAGAATGACAAACGAGGCTCTATTTATAATGTCGATAGTTTTAAGATTCCGAACAAGATCACCAGTCTATTTCCTTTCTTCAACAGTTTAAGTTACAAAGCAAGAAGAGCGGCAAAAAGTTTGATGGCCTACTATCAAAAAAATTAAGACAAAATTGCTTTTTTAGATTTTAGTGTAGGTTATGACAATTATATAAAGTATCCTGAACAGGTATGCTCTCAATGCGATCTTATAAAAAAGGCAACATAAATAAAAATTAATGTTCTACGTCAAAAACAAAAATAATTAATGTAATCTATCCGAAAATTCTACGAACAAAAAGAATAACACTAGAAAAAAATCAAAGCATTATAAGATGAGAAGTGTTCTTGTACTTAAGAATAATATTTAGTGCAAGAATATTCTTATAAAGAGGGTCAATACATTACTGTTACTAAAAAAAGACCAATCTAATGTTCAAGATGCATGGATCTTAAATAATAAAGAGGATTGCTAAGTAGTCATCTTCAAAAATCATCCCGTACAATCCAATCATTGATTCCTAGATAAAAAGTTTAATTTCATGCATTCTTTGAAAACATGTCAGAAGAACTAACTTAGCTGGTCAAAATCCTCATATTCTCGCAGATTTCATTTTTAAAAGATAGTGGGCGCTCAACCAATGCAACTATCCTTTTCTCCAGTGATAAATTCGAAATATCATACTAATTGAATAACACACACAATTTTATACTCAATGCTTATCAATAAAAGAATATCTAATAACTTACTATATACGCAGATGAGAAAATAGCTATAAAATGGAATAAAAATGGATATGTTCCCATTGATTTTGAAATGATGACTTCGGCAAATAATGGAAATTCTTAGCTCTGGTTATAAAAGTATTATCAACAAGTGCTGGTCGATCCAAAAAAGCCTGCAAGCTAGATTAGATAGCATTCAATTTATGCATATTTGAGCAGCTACAAACCCAAACATATCGATATATAGGCCTATATCGGATTAACCAGCATCAGAGTTGGAATGTTCACCCAAATTCCTGTAATGCTGGATGAAATCATGAGTCGAAACACTAAAATAAATGCTGTAAACTCGAAAGACTTATATCCGATGAACATCGTTTGGAAGACAGTTGGCCTGCTTCGAGCGGAAGCCGATGTTAACTTTTGCGATGGATCAGTCTAATCAAATATCGCATGCAACATAAGAGAATACATATCAAACTTCTTGAATAACTACACGAAAGAATGGATATCATAAGACGTTTTGTCCCTGCCTATATTGGGGCCTATCTTCTCCCTACTCTTTGAAATCACATCGCATCATGACTTGCACAAGTTTTGTTCTGTCTACCTAAATGCTTCAGTCCCAAATTAAAAGCCTAAATCTCATCAAATATTTCGCGACATTATACAAAAGATTCTCATTCGATACAGCTTAATTGAATAAGATAACAATATTGAAACGAACTTCAATTAAGTGAAATATATTGCGAACTGTTTGAACCAAAGCTACAATTGCTTCGCAGGCCTGTGTTGTTTTTATTAGCCAATAATTGCGAAGGATGATCCAATAGCTGAGGACTTCTTATAAATCAACCTTATTTTGGCAGTGAAATTCATCTCAAATGACCTTAAAAATATTTATGCAATAACAATGAATTAGTTTGCTCACATTAAATAAACTGCAATATAAAATAATGCCGATGCTGTTCTTGAATATTTTAACGAATCTCCGAATTCGCTGACGAAGGTCGTCGCAAGAGTGTGTACCAATATATAAGCAGGTTGCAAATGGGCTTATAATCCAAAGGAAACACCCTACGCTTTCCACGGAGAAGATCACAATAATACATATGACATTGACTTAAAATCTGGTCAAATTTTAATCAACGGTCATTCCCTCTCAAAAGTTCCTATTGATATCAAAAAAAGTGCATCATATAAACAGATATTCGATGGCAGAGATTTCGAAACTCATCAGTCATCAAATAAACTATCGTACGCGACAATGAAAAATTTCAATGATTTATTTTAGAAGAGTATCTAAAGCGACGAAAAAGTGCTGTTCGAGTTTGGGTATTATTAAAAATAGCAAAAAATAGAAATCGCAATAAGTATGATCATTCGATCCGAAACAAGGAATTACGAATAGAGTTGGAAATTGATCAACAAAGCAGACATCTTCCAAAAGCTGAATATTCCCAAACTCTACAGCCAAAACTATCTGCCATGGATATGCTAAAAAAGGAAATGCATAGTCTTTAGAAAGCCTAAAATTTATTAAATGTGCGAGGTGGGATTAGTAGTATTCTATAACTAAGATTTCAATGAAGTTACATCAGCACATATCATCTCCAAACAGCACTACAAATCTTCGCTGCACTTGATATGCAATCGACAGTCAATTTTCAATGAAATCATCTTCAGGCCCCAGCAAAGCCAAAACACGAAACAGTATCAGATTCTTTCTCAAATCGAATACCCTGACTATATCATAGAATTGGAGACAACATAGAAAGTGAGGAAGTTCTGGCTGCACCGATACGAGCTATTCTTTATTCATAAGGATGAAGGCTTATTCCCTGAGATATTCCAAGATTACAGGGTCTCTGAGTCACCTCATTCTGGGGTTGATGTGCCTTGGAATATCAACACTGTCGCATCAATTGTTTTTGAAAAGTACTATGTGAATGAACTGTCGGTCTCCTTCCATCAAAAAAGGATAATCATCCCGGAATATTTTATTTATAACGATCAGAAGCCATTTCCGGACAGTTCAACAGCTAAGCTGTCTTACTACTTTTTCGAAGTTCATGATCACTTTCACAAGCTTTTTGGAAACAATAGAGAAAGGCAAATGTACCTCGCGGCCATCCTGGCAAAGATTAATAACGGCAAGGTCATCCCAAACATCAACCTAACCCCAATTGAGTATTCTATTCATATACTTCAATCTTGTCTCAACAACACTCCTCTCAATTCAAACTAAATGGAAATCTTGAATCAAATTCGATAATTTGCTTAAATCAACCAGAATGAGACGCTCACTCTAATTTGCCATGGTTTGCTTTTAATGACCAAATAATTGTCATAAATTCATGACTTATAAGATACTGATAACTATGTTTAATAATTATCTCTACCGACTTATGGGGATTATATAAGTAAATGCCTGTCTGTTTATCGTCAAAAAATTAGCCTTGGCCATCTTCCTTTTCGGTAACATATCAGCGAGTCCCTATGTGCTATTTTAGGGGTTAAATTAAACAACCACGCATGTTTAGAAGAAGAGAAAGTTCACAAATGGCAAAAAGTGAGACCTTTTGGATTCGATTTCTCCTAATAATACCATGCAAAGCTTGAGTAATGTTTATTGTGTTTGAAATCATACTAATCTTTCAAAAAGCAGCTTCTAGGCCAAATTGATTAATCAATGAAACCAGCGAAATCCGTTAAATGCCCCATCGATCTGACTAAGTATCGCCAAGATTAACTGATAAATGAGGTGATGGATGAGCTCAAAGGAAGCTATTCTGCATACCTTAAAGATCTGTACGAGAATTAGTGTTTAAATTTTTCAGCCGAGGATTTTTAAAAATTCCAGGATCATAGAAATAAGCTTAGGAGAGCGAAAAGCATCATCGAAACCATTTTGATGAAGTGCGCGACTGCCAGTCAAAATAATATTGACGTCATGACTGGCTACCTGCCTACCATCTCTTACTTTGATTTGATTAGCTTGGCAGTCGACAAAAATGCAGTTTCCCGCTTCTTTCCACAAATTACACCCGAACAAAAATAATCTTTAGCAAAAGTGCTCAGAATTTGGTTTTGTTTGGTTGTTCAGATCGACAGCTGTTAAAGGATATGCACACATGTGAAAGATTCGAGTAAAATTGATAAAATTGTTATGATGAGAGAATTGGAGAGTCCGAGGGAGTAAGTTTAAAGCAGAATGTATTGGGTGTGCTTTGAGGCAGAAATGAAGCTGCAAATATGGATTTCGCAGTACCAAACTTACGAGCATCTTCTGGGGAATGGGAAAGTGAATAATGGAACGGTGTCGCAATTGAATATGGGAGAGGGGAAGACTCAGATAATCATCCCAATGATTGCTCTATAAATGCATTATGGCCCGGAGAATCTCAAAAGCACTCCCCGAATAAATCTGCTGACTTCAATATTCGAGTAGTCGAAACTTAACTACTTTCGGTTCTTTTCCATAACAGGATTCAATATCCCGGTCATAGAACTGCCCTTCAATCGTTAAATACGCCTCGAAAGCAAAGATATTCAATTGTCCATCCATCGAATGCTGACGTATTTCAAAGAGAGAATGATAATATTGTTGGATCAGTCGAGTGTGCACTCCTATATTTTGAAACTGAGAGAGGAATCCTTAAAATCTGAAGGTGATTTCAATATTGATAAGTAAATCAGTATCTTCAAAGATTTAAACTGTATCGACATCTATGACGAAGCAGATGCCCAAATGACCCCAAAGAAATCGTTCGTGTACTCAATAGGAGAGGAGACTGCTCTTGATCAGATCAACTTTCGGTGTTTGATCCCTGAAATACTTTTAGACGCATTCTGTGACTTGCATTCGAAATTATTTAAGAAGGGACTGATTGCTTTTGATGAAACAATGGAAGGAGTAAAAAACTCTCTCCGGAAAAGCTAATATCCCAAAGGCTTTCGCCTTATCTCATCCGCTGATGAAAAAGTAACAATAAATATGTACATCCGGGCAAAAATCGTCGAGACTTTATTTTATAAATCGCAAAAGTCTGAGTAATTGAGCTTTTTGCAGTATCTGAACCCTCAAACGATAGCTCATCTCAAATAATACATTGTAAATGACGAAGTTACTCTTTCTGAGTCAGTGAAAAATTAATTGGCTGAGGGGGCATTAAACATCGTTTATAACATCCGAGGGCTCCTTGGCCATGGAATTTTCGAACACTGTATGCTGCTCAGATGTACTGTCAATTACGGTGTTCCAAATAAAGAGCGGATTGAAAGAACAGGAAAGAGATTAGCCGTGCCATACGAGGCTTCGAATGTTCCTTCGAAAAGAAACGACTTTGCCCAGCCAGATGTCGCGATCTTCTTAACTTACTTGGCATATTATGGCAGTGGCTTAACCGAATAAAATATAATTGCAGGGTTCTCCAAACTTATGGAAACTACAAAAGGAAATTTGTAGGCGCAGAACAAAATATATAAAAATTGGTATGAGAGCCTTTGTACAGAGGATAAGGATTATCTTCGAGTCGAAAATTCCGGTGAAATCAAAATGGACTCTGATTCGCAAATGAGCCGCCTATACGAAGTGTACAGAATGAACAGGAAATTTATAGGGTTTTGGCTCAGAAACTGCGTATTTCCGAAAGATATGGGCCAATTCCTCACTTCGATAACTTCTTCCGCATGGGATCATTCCAATGTGAAGTCATCGATCGGATTCTCAGGGACCAAAGACTTGCACAGGCTCTTCCCAAAATACTTACAGTATGAAGAATCAACGAACAACCGAATTAAAGGCACCGATGGAAATATGGTCCAAAAGATATTCGATCACACTTTAGCAATTCAATAAATTTCAGATAGTTCATTGTTCCTTTGGCAAAGGTTTATCGAAGCCATCTTCGATTTGCCCAAATAATACAAAGTCAGCTCCATTGTGGATGCTGGCGCATTGTTAGCTGGCAGCTCGTTGATGAAGGATATTGTGCCGTGGATTAGCAATCACCCAAAATTCAACACAGATAAAAAGTTTAAGGGCATTTCGTTTTGCCACGAAAATCAATGGTATGTTTATCAATTGAGTAACTTGGAGTTAGTCAAAAAGGGTATGAGTATCCCGGACCATGAAACCTTTGTCATATTCGACGAATACCGTACTCGCGGAGCAGACATGAAAATGAACATAGAAATGAGTGCGGTGATTTCACTCGGTCCTAACTTAACTAAAGACAGTTTCATGCAGGCTGCCGGACGGCTCAGGAAAATTGGACGTAACCAAAAAGTGGTGCTCATGATGACTCCCGAAATAAAATAAAAGCTATCCAAACAGTGTCGCTACAGAGACAACATGAGTTTGGCGAAAAAGGTTCAATCTATTCTGGATTGGGCTTGCCTTAATTCAATCAAATAAAATGAGAAATTTTTCTTATAAAACTCGAAGCAAGCGTCCATTCACTTTGAAAACAAAAATATCCAAGTCGGAATTTTGCCAAAAACTTATCAAAGCAATACTAATGTTGACGCCATGTATGCATTGCCCATATAATTTAAATCAATCCATGAGATGAGCCTCTAACTTTTCAAAGAAACTTAAATGATTGTCTCAGTTAAAAAATAAGTCAGCCAAGTTTTATAGGGAACTCAAAAATTTGCATCTCATATTATGGTGAAATCTCTTGCATTTGACCAGGTTCAAGAAAAATAAGCATAGGCAATAGCACAGGCCTAAAAAATGAAATAGCTCGATCCAACATCGACGAATCCTTTGCCGGAGTAAGATAAAATAACTCCGTTATTTGTTAGCATCCCTTCGATCTGTTATGAATTTAGTTAGAAGCTAAAAATATCACACAATTTTAAATAATGCACCAAACCTTCAATAAGCCTATCGAATTCTTTAAAAAATAAAGAAGAAGGCAATTAACTCGCCACTTGCTATTTCGTATATCTAAAGCCTCATGAAATTTGCATGATCACTATGCGTTAGGTCGACAAACTGATAATTAACGATCAAATATCATACTTTCCAGAGAAACAAGAATTTAGTACTGAAGAATTAGCGGCCTGCTATGTTGCGAGGCTTATTAGTTTGACAATTAAAAATCCTTATATCTTGGAAAACCATCTTGAGGAAGCATTAGTTCATTGCAAATTTTATAACGGAGTCCGCTCCTATAAAGGAAAATAGAAAAAGATAATGCGAAGGTTATTGCTAACGGATGAGAAGATCAAAAGCAAAGTCACATACTTTCTGAGAAGAAGGAGACTTTAGAATTATTTCTCAAATTCGACCCTTGAGAGGATATATTTAAATATTTTATTGGAGAAAGGAAACAGCCAGGAATAATAATTTGATAAAGGAGAAAGTGAAAATTAAGATGAAAAAGAAAATTAAAGTGAGAATGAAAATAAAAGTGAAGGAGATGAGAAAAAAAGTTCAGAACATTAATAAAGTGAAAAAAATAATTAAAACTAAAATTAGGCATCAAATTAAGACAATTAAGAAAACATAGTCATATAATAAAATGAGGAAGGCAAAGTTGAAGAATAAAATGAGGAAGACTAAGGGAAAGAATAGAATGAGATCTAATTAAAAGATTAAAATGAGGGACTCAACGCGAAAGAATAGAATGAAGTCAAAACAAAAGAATAAAATGTGGAAGGCAAAGTTAAAGAATAGAATGAGGAAGACTAAGTGAAAGAATAGAATGAGGAAGGCAAAGTGAAATAATAGAATGAGGAAGACTAAGTGAAAGAATAGAATGAGGAAGACTAAGTGAAAGAATAGAATGAGGAAGACTAAGTGAAAGAATAGAATGAGGAAGACTAAGTGAAATAATAGAATGAGGAAGACTAAGTGAAAGAATAGAATGAGGAAGACTAAGTGAAAGAATAGAATGAGGAAGACTAAGTGAAAGAATACAATGAGGTCTAAGTTAAAAAACAAAATGAGGGACTCAACGCGAAAGAATAGAATGAAGTCAAAACAAAAGAATAAAATGTGGAAGGCAAAGTGAAATAATAGAATGAGGAAGACTAAGTGAAAGAATAGAATGAGGAAGAGTAAATGAAAGAAAAGAATGAGGCCTAAATTAAAAAACAAAATGAGGGACTCAACGCGAAAGAATAGAATGAAGTCAAAACAAAAGAATAAAATGTGGAAGGCAAAGTTAAAGAATAGAATGAGGAAGACTAAGTGAAAGAATAGAATGAGGAAGAGTAAATGAAAGAAGAGAATGAGGCCTAAATTAAAAAACAAAATGAGGGACTCAACGCGAAAGAATAGAATGAAGTCAAAACAAAAGAATAAAATGTGGAAGGCAAAGTTAAAGAATAGAATGAGGAAGACTAAGTGAAAGAATAGAATGAGGAAGAGTAAATGAAAGAAGAGAATGAGGCCTAAATTAAAAAACAAAATGAGGGACTCAACGCGAAAGAATAGAATGAAGTCAAAACAAAAGAATAAAATGTGGAAGGCAAAGTTAAAGAATAGAATGAGGAAGACTAAGTGAAAGAATAGAATGAGGAAGACTAAGTGAAAGAATACAATGAGGTCTAAGTTAAAGAACAAAATGAGGAACTCAACGCGAAAGAATATAATGAAGTCAAAACAAAAGAATAAAATGAGGAAGGCAAAGTGAAAGAATAGAATGAGGAAGACTAAGTGAAATAATAGAATGAGGAAGACTAAGTGAAAGAATAGAATGAGGAAGACTAAGTGAAATAATAGAATGAGGAAGACTAAGTGAAAGAATAGAATGAGGAAGACTAAGTGAAATAATAGAATGAGGAAGACTAAGTGAAAGAATAGAATGAGGAAGACTAAGTGAAATAATAGAATGAGGAAGACTAAGTGAAAGAATAGAATGAGGAAGACTAAGTGAAAGAATAGAATGAGGAAGACTAAGTGAAAGAATAGAATGAGGAAGAGTAAATGAAAGAAGAGAATGAGGTCTAAGTAAAAGAACAAAATGAGGGACTCAACGCGAAAGAATAGAATGAAGTTAAAATTATAGAAATGAATGATTTTAAAGTGAAAGAATCAAATGAGGGACTCAACTTGAGTGTATAAAATGAATCCTAAGTCAAACAATAAAATTATGAAATCAGCGTTATAGAATAAAATGATGAAGTCATCTTAAAATAATAGAATAAGGACGTCAAAGGGACAGAATAAAATTAAGACAATTAAGAAAATTAAGACAATGACTCAGACGAATCGAATTAAGAAAGCTAAGAAAATTCATAGAGTTAATAGAATTAAGACAGTGAAGAAGACGAATTGAATACAGAAAGTGAAGGCAATTAAGACAATCCATCAAGTGAGGACAACTAATAAAATTCATCAATTGAAGACGCTTAATCAAACGAAGAGTAGTAATATAGTGAAGAAAATGACCAAATAGAAGAAAACTAAGAAAATAGAACTTATTTAAATAATGAAGCTTTGAAAGGGAATCATAAAATCAAGAAAACAAAATGCTATAAGAAAATCAAGAAAACAAAAATAACGAATAATAAAATAAAAACCCAAAAGAATCTATAAAAATTATTAATGCAAAACAAGCTGAATATTAAGAAGCTCACATTAAAAAAACATAGAAAAGAGCATAATAGAAGAAAACTGATCCCAACCCCAACCCCACCCCAACCCCAACCCCAACCCAACCCCAACCCAACCCAACCCCAACCCCAACCCCCAACCCCAACCCCGCATCTAAGATATTTGTACAAATTCTATGAATGCGACATTAATGAATTAATAGTGTCCAATACTAATTTGCACTAATAGTTAATATAATATTCATTATTCAATGCAAATAATTAAATGATAGTTCCCATTAGAGATGTTGCTTGAAAATAATAATATTTATTCTCAAAACTAAGCAATAATACTTGTTTTTTCATAAATAGTCGCGATTAAAATGAATCTTCTACATCGTGTCATATAAAAGATTTAATATCGAACAGAGAAAACTTGAAATTCTGATTGAATTTCCTTTCACATAAAGATTATATGGAGTAATAAAGGCCAAATAGAGTCGAAAATATAAAATATTAGCAGAAAATATAAAAACAGAAATAGACGGGAGTAATTTAAGTTAAATTATTAAATAAATATATAAATAAGAATATAAACAAAAAACGAAATATACATAAAGTACAAAAAGAGTGTCATATCAAAGCTTCTTTATTGAATCAATGAGTAGCCTGCTATTGTCGCGTCATTGTAAGCTATGACCATTATCAGCACTACGCAGGCTAAAATTCAAGGAAACATTATTAGATAGATTCATAAAAAGAAAAAACCTTTGGGGGAATCGAAGTGTATAATGTGTATATTTCCTGCATACATAATCATCATTCTGATGTGACAGCGCCCCTTGGAATTTCCCACAAATGGTGGTCGGCGAGCAGGTCTGCGTACAGTAATTCGGCAAATCGAAGATATCTGATGGAATTTATGTTTCATTATAAGTGCCCATAAATGAAGTCTTGTTTTTTCCCTTTGCCTTCAACCATTCTCCGAGGAATTCTTTGGTCCGTTGTAGTCGTATAGTAGTAATCCGTTTCATCGCCATCTATCATTATGTCATATGCTACCTGGGATGCTCCACTTATAAAAGCTTTAGGTTATAAGGGTTTAGTTTCCTTCGAATTTGGCTTACTTGAGCCAATCTTTGCGCATAATTCCGCACCCATGAGCGGCATCGCAGCACATACAACAAACTCTTTTTTTCGGGAACATAATGTACCGTTTGCCATCTCGAACCAGTTGACTGCACTATGTGGCGACTCCCGGCTAAATAGATTTACAGATCATTTCATGACTGCCATCACTTCGATCGTACCTGGACATTTTGCGGACTGCATCGTAATGTAAGAGCTCCTATTACTTGGATTGTTGTTGTGTTATATGATCAATGAAAGCCACACTGAAATGGTCCCGGCCAACTGGAGGATCACCTGCTGAGTAGCGGCCAAGGCACATATGACTGCAACTACGAACAATCGGATCATAAATCTATTTTATTTTCTAGTTTCTATTTAATCTCAAACAAATCTATTTACCCATAGCTTCGATTTTTTTATTTAAGTTATTTACCATCAGCGAGACTTCAAAATAAATTCAATTTCGAGGGGTTTCGGAAATTATAATTGAAGAGAAACTGCGAAATCATATCAATTCAAAAGATAGTGCATTATATATAGGGATGAACTGAAATGCAATGGTTATTTATACAATATTAAAATCATTATCAGACATCTTTTTGGTGGATAAACACAGAATATACAAAAATTTTTGTGCCTGATCAACAATAAACAATCAGATAAGGTTTGTAATTGGAATTATTATATGCGTGCTGATAATGTTGCACAATGATTGCATGCTATCGGCCTTCCTAATCTCACACTTTTCTGCCCACCCTTAAATAGCATAATATATATTTTATCTACGTAAATCGCCAATTACAATGCAATATGTTTTAAAAATTTGGACATGCTAATTATCGAACATTGTTTCATCTGATCATTTTAGTCATTATTGCATTACTGACAGAAAAATGCTTGCGAAGGGAATGATACTGAAAAATCAATTTTATATATTCATTCACCTCTATTGGATTATACTCTGAGTTAATATGCTATTTACATAGTTGAAGGCTTTGCATATTCTTCCAGTCTGCCTGACTTAGATGTTCGCATCCTTCATTGCCTATCTAATGTTATCTCAATATTTATATAATGTTACATAGGTCAAGATGTGTCAGATTTCTCCAGTTTGCTTTGCTCAGATGTTGGCATCCCGCATTACTGATACTGTTATCGCCTAAATATAAGTGTGTCATTTACCTAAATAAATAGTCTGCAGGCTTTTCCAGTCTGCTTTGCTCAAAGATTCACATCCATCGTTGCTGATTTGGTTATTGCCTAAGTAAATCCTCATCAGATTCTTCCAATCAGCTTATCTTATATGGTGGCATCCTCCATCACCTACTTGGTTATTGTCTACATTTTTATGCATTTACATAAGCATAAAATTTTCAAATTCTTCCAATTTGCCAAACAAAGATATTTGCACCCTTCTTCACCAATGCGATTATTACCTTATATCAACATATTTTGTACCTAAGTCGATTTGCTGTAAATTTGTCCAATCTGCTTTACTTAGTATTTGCATCCTTCATCACCAATACTGTTATAATCTAAATTTATGAGTTATTTACCTAAGCATAGATCACTTAGATTTTGCATACTGCAAAAGTTCGTCAATACTCTCATGTGATTTTAATCGATTAAGCTATTTTTTGCTTTTAAATTTATCGCTTTCATGATAATTTTGGCAAATGCAGCTTTTAAAATTATTGGAGGATTACAGTCAAGGCAATAATTTAATCTTACGAAATATTCAGAGGAAATTATTGAATTCCGTTTCGGAAGTGATGATCGTAGATTGAAATCGTGTATTACATGAGTTCAATTTGTGAATTCTGTTGCCATAAATGCACCCCTATTCTCCATTATGCTTTTCCGATTTATTTTCCTTTCATCCGTAGTCCATGAAGCTTTGCCATCTTCTCTGCGCATTAATACTGATGTTTGAACCCTTTGAAGTTGTTTTGATAAGCAAAACATTCTGAGAGCAAAATTTCACATAGGAGTGAATTTGCATAATCTTCAGTCTTCCTAAAAATCAATTTATTGATTTTATTATGTTTTATGCCTTTTCACAATTTGATTTCGATTGGAGTAATAGGCTTTGAGCAATCGCGAGCGAAATATGAGGCAATAAGATTTTATTCTCGAAACTGTTCCTCTATGCTATTAAATAAGCCTCTTACAAAAATGGAAAACTCTGTAATTTAATAATTTATTCCTTTATTTTGTATTGCTTTTCATTATTTTCGCACATCTTTCCCAAATTTAACAGAAGTTATGTGTTTTAGCGACTATATTTCCCAAACATAGAGGTGATGAATTATTCAGTCTTTGGAGCTCTCATTTTCTTTTTTTTACCAACATCAAAGAGTTCTTCAAGTTCCCAATTTTTATGGAATATCCTGGCTGAGCATAGCAACAGTTATTTGTTCTGATTTAAATGGGTTTCAAAATATTCATCAATGGCTTATTTAAAACAATACCTGGACGTACATTTTAAAGTCTGATAGGCGACTGTCATATCGACACTTTTAAGACATTGAAACAGTATCATTGCTCTTTGGATATTTGAATAATTCTTTTTGTTTTATGCATTTTATAGCCATTCGCCGACTGCCTTTATTCTTTATTTTTATTACTTCTATTTTGTTCGAAGCTTTCGGTCGTACACAAAATTGATAAGTATCTGCTTCTCCAATTTCATTACGAAATTGTTTTCTTCATTTTTGCGTTTATGCATTGCATTTGCGAGGGCTCTTATAAATTACACTTATTACTTTGATAGACTCTAATTTGCACTTGGCAGTTCATCTTCGATTTCAAAGTAGTTGCGAATTAATTGTTAGTTTTGGAATATAATTCCTTCTGGGTTGTTTTTGTGAGATAAGTTCAAACATCGGGTAATGAGCTGGTCGCACTCGTGTTGGTATTACTGATAATAATTATAAATGACTTTAATTTTGGAGAATAGTTTCGATCTATTGAATTCATACACTTTGTGTGCGAAGTTATAGGCAGCAGCATTGTCCTGCAGTGTTAGTTGCAGTTCTGCAATTATTTACTAATTTAATATAATTTTGAGTGTGACATCTGAAATTGGCAATGCACGCATAAATCTGCTTTCGATTTCCACAACGCGATAAATATTTGGGTATTTTTCATTTTCCAGTTCCACGAGTCTTTTTATATCGGCTACAGTTTCGAGAATATCCCCGATAGTTGAAAATATGCATTTCCCTCGAATCATGTCACTGACTTGGAATGTGACTTCACTAAATATACCCAATGCCTTTTCAACTGCGGATTTATAAATTTAATCTTCATCTTTGAGAATTCCGTCGATTGTTTTGGATTTGCTTCGCTCAACCTATGCATCTTTGAAGAACATTTTTTACTGTATTCTTAGTTCAGCTTTGGTATTTGGGTTGTCGGGATTATATTTGAGACCTGTTTTAAAGGCGATGCTTCGCTTGAAACATGTGTTCATGATTAAATCTTCGAAGCAGCCCTGCTGCCTTTTAGCAGTTTTCGCATTGTCGATGATTATTTTTGAGAGTTGCCATCTTTTATCTGATTTCTCGAGATTAACGGGCTTTAGCTTTTTAGGCAGTCTTGCCTACTCTGACTCGAAATTTGGTCTTTTTGGCATTTCAATATCTGTAAGGGCTTGCTTAAATTACTCTCCTCCAAAACTCGAACCCGGAGGATACTTTTTGGCAATTTACAACAATCTGGTTTCTAATAGATTTTCAATTTCGTTGGCTGGCATCTTTTCGGATGATAAATGTTGGCAAGATTTAACCAAGTAAGTCAGAAGTACAAATACACCCCTATCGAAGTAATCGCAGGCCTTTCTCGAAATCTCAGCAACTCTTTACACTTATTATTTCTCTAAATTATATTTAAGAGAAGCAATAGCATTAGAATATGCCCCAAAGCATTTTTCCAGCAATTCTGATATTTCTCTCGTCGTTTATTTCAGCTGTTTGAACTGAAAGTTCGATTTTTCCCCAAAGCTTTCAGTGATTTGCTCCATATTTTCCAGCTAAACCAATTAATCGAGCTACTCAGAAGATAGTTTATTGTAGGTTTTTGATTTTTAGTCGGAGATGTGTTCTGGCAAAGTTTCAGTTCTGATTTGATTCGCCAATAAATGATAGATTCTCGAAATGTTGAATTGCTTTATTTAATGGCTCTTTTTATAGCATTCAATGAGCTAATAATAGTGGATTTCCCCTTTCTGTATTTTTTATCGATAGCCCTCCATAAATTTTTACACCCTGATTTTGTCCTCTGCCTAAATGGCATTGCACTTGATAGTCAAATTGATAATCTAATCAGCTATTCGGCTCTGGTCATCTTCAGTATAACAAAGGTCTTTGAGAATACCAAAAACCCTTTTCTGCAGCAATGATTACTTCATGAATAAGGTGGCTTTCTGAAGGGTCTCTAAGCCTATCTATTGCTGAGATTAAACTCGTGGGATCTTCGGCAATAGCTTCGGATTCGATAGACTAGCTTGTGTCTGACTATCATTTTTGTGTTGTGAAGTTTATTTTTTGATCATTCTTTGTGCAGAACAGCTTCCCATGACTTAAATAATTATGGAAATCGAGTTTCCTGGATTTATATATACCTGTATAATGTAACTTTATATAAATGGATGCATATATTTAATTCAATGTAATAATCTGCTTTTTATGCATTCATAATCATCATTCTGATGCGACAGCCGCTCCTTGGAACTTTCCGCAAACGGTATTCGGTGAACAGGTCTGTGTGCAGTAACTTGGCAGATCAAAAAGACTTAATGCACGTTAAGTTTCATTATAGGAAGTCATAATGAAGTCTTGGGATCTCCCTTTGCCTTCAACCATTCTCCGAGGAATTCTTTGGTCCGTTGTAGTCGTATAGTAGTAATCTATTTAATCGCCATCTATTATTATGCCATATGCTACCTGGAATGCTCCACTTATAAAAGGTTTAATCTGAAAGGGTTTAGTTTCCTTCGAATTTGGCTTACTTGAGCCAATCTTTGCGCATAATTCCGCATCCATGCGCGGCATCGCAGCACATACAGCACACTCTTTTAAATGGGAACACGATGTACCGTTTACCGTCTCGAACCAGTTGGATGCACTATGTGTTGACTCCCGGCTGAATAGAATTACAGATCATTTCATGACTGCCATCTGTTCGATCATACCTGGACATTTTGCGGACTGCATCATAATGAAGGATTCCAATTATTTTATTTGTCGTTGTGTTATACGATTCAACAAAGGCCACACTGAAATGGTCCGGCCACACTGGAGGATCAACCTGCTGAGTAGCAGCCAAGCCACATATAACTGCAACTACGAACAATCGGATCATAAATCTATTTAATTATATGACTTCGATTCAATTAATAATATATCTACTTACTCATAGCTTCGATTTGCTGGTTCAAGTTATTTATCTAAACAAAACTGAAAAATAAATTTGTCAAAGCTAATTTTGAGGGGATTTTGAAACTTTACAAATAAAGGATAAAGTAGTAAATGTAATATCATATCTATTCAAAGACTGCCAATTTATATCTGCTCAAAAGATAGTGCAAGTGCCTTATAAAATAGGACATTAAATAGATTGAACTGAACTACTATGAACTAATTAAATCTGAAACGAGTCTACTGGCTGATAAACATTATTGGCTAGTATATGGCTTCCTAATGAATATCAATGGGATAAATTTTGTATCGTAATTTTGGCTTTCACTCCAGTTCGAATTAAATTGAAATATAAATTAATCTTGTTATGCGTTAAGAAGCATAATATTGTTTATCGCATATTCACGGAATGAAATATGTCTGCTGCATGGAAGAATAATAACTATATTTTATAACATGGAAATCGAAGGCATTGGCAGCGATTATCAGCTCATTGACAGGCAGAACATAGTCCTTCAAAATCGAATAGGCAGAGGCTGCCAAGGAAGTGTTTATATGGCATTCGACTCTCAGAGCCTCAAAAGGTACGCAGTTAAAGTAATGAATGTCGGAGCAATGACAGAAAAATAAAGATAGCGACTTCAATGCGAAATCCAATCAAATTTCGCACTTTCACATCAGTGTGAGTATAAATACTTCCCATACTTCCATGGGTATTGGATTTAGGACTCTCAAGTATTTCTAGCGTTCGATCTTTGCGAAGGCAACGCATTAGAAGGGATTCGAGGAAATCGAACCCATGCAACAAGCTACAGCTTCGCATATGCCCTTCTTTATGACATTTTAAAAGCTTTGGAGCTCCTTCAAGATCGAAATATCATTCATCGCGATTTGAAGCCATAGAACATGCTGCTCGACAAAGGGATGTTCAAGATATGTGATTTAGGGCTATCCAAGATAATATAAAATGGCAAGAAACTAACCATAGACGTCGGAAACTTAATGTCAAGATCCCCTGAGTCTTACAGTCAGTCATATGACTGCAAGACTGATGTCTGGTCTTTAGGAGTAAACGTCTTTTGGATCGCATTCGGCACTTTGCCATTTGACGAAGATATCAAAGCCCTGCTAAATGATAACAATATCTCAGAAATTAAATAGAAAATAAAGAATAAGAATTTTCAGGTTAATCTAGGTCCAGTGCAAACCTATCTAATTAGGATCCTGTCAGATATGCTATAAATTGAAATGAAGAATAGACTCACAGCCAAATAGCTCTTGCATAAATACTTTGTCGCAATCTAAACTGCTAACTTCCCAATAAACGCATCAATTGAATAAAAACTACAGTTTGTTTTCTTCATTTATCTCAAGAACCGTGACAATGTGACATGCAACAATCTCTTATTGATCATCATGCTATTAATAACTGACTATTAAAAAAGTATCGAGCATATGCATGTCAAATCCCACAAACCCCAACAGCAACAACAACAACAATAGAAATTAAATAACCATAAGAAATAAATATGTCGCCGCATTCAAATTAACATCTTTCTCATTTTGAAATTTATCTATGAGAATCATTGTTAATAACTAAATGAAGAGATTGTGCAGCAGATTATGGGGCATTTTTTAACATCATGGGAAATGGAGCTGAACAGTGTGCCGGAAATAAAATCGAAGGTTAATAAAAAATTGAAGAGAATCTAAGAAGGCGCCAAAATGCATCAAATTTAGGGAATTAAAGAGAGATTTCCTTTGGTTTTGGAGGCAATACGAGTTTATAAGTGTTGGTTGGAAGATGAGCCAGTCTGTCTTTGGGATGTTGCATTACTTGATCTGAGACTATTTAAAATTTGAATGATTTACTTATTATTACTATTTACTACTTACCATTCCTTATTTAGTGTACTTTTCACATTATTGCAAGCAATGATCATTATCAATCGGATACAAACTAAAATTCAAGCAAACATCATCAGAAATATCAGTAATCACATTAAATTTGTCAACTTAAGCGAATAAGCCTTTGAGGGAATTGAATGGAACAAATAAATTAAACAGTAAAACATGCAATACTGAAATTAAGAAATTGAATACAAAGATGACTTAGCACAAATGCCCGAGCGGTCTAAGGGGTCGCACTCAAGATGCGATGTGGCAACACTCGAGGGTTCAAATCCCTCTTTGTGCATTTTTAATTCTCATAGACTAATTTCGATATTAGTGTCTATCTATAAAATTATCTATAATAAATGCAGATTGTAATATAACTCAGTAAGTATTTCTTTGAATTTATGAATAAAAAATGAATTGAATAATTTTCACTTCAATTGATTGCATTAATTGTTGGAGTCTTTCGATTCATTAATGGCGATGGTTCAATTTTATCGATTTCGGGGATGTTGACTGACAAATCGATAAGATGTTGTGAATTTATTTTATTTCGCATTTTGTACCAATACTGATATTTAGAATGCCGAGCTGATATGAAACGAAGAGCGAGCCAAACTCTCCGTGAGTTTTTTATTAATATTTTAATCTGCTCTTTTTTTGTTGACTTTAACATTTCTGCATATGAACAATTCGATGTCGACCATGGGCTCGCACCTTTTTGAAGAAGAATCTAAACTATTTGTATATTTTATATTTTCAGAGCGTAATACAATGCAGTCTTCCCACGTTTATCTCTCTTATCGATATCGATTTGTTTAGTTATGAAGAAACTCACTAAGTCCACATTTTGTTGGCAGACAGATTCAATTAAAGGTGTTCTCCCTTAGTGGTCGACTTCATAAATGTAGTTTTCGTTGATCGACAAAAAGCAGTTTATTCCCTCTATTTCATTGTTTTGGATGGCTTTAAAAAATGAGTAGGAGCCTTCGATGGAATATGGCTTATTTGTTTGCCAAAATGCTTTGATTATTTTATCATTCGTGGTTATTTGATAATACTTGGATTTTCTCATTATCGAGGCCAAGTGGCGGCAGATAGCTCTTAGTTTATCAACAGTTGATAGTCTGCAGTTGCTCAACTCCTCAGTCACAACTGAGCTGTCATCTTCGTAAAAACTAGACTAGCACAAAGATATGCTTTCTTGAGCTTATGGCATCTCTATTTTAATCCTGGGTGCGTGTCTCGTACTCTTGATCGTTTATATATCATTAGCGATGCTGAGATGATTGACCCTTGGATTTTGTTGACTTTGAATGGTTCTCATAATTTCAATTTATCGATTTTTCAGCCTCCTTTGTTTATGTACAATCATTTATTTATATAGTTTTGCGTCTAATTGTTCGAGATCTGCAATTTGGCTCATTTTGGGAACTTTGCTATTGACCAAATTATGCCGATGCCCTTAGGAAGTAGTCGATATCCATTATATTACACGGCTTTTATTGTTTATTTCAATTATGTTTTCATCGGAGACTCGCATCGTGTAAGTTTTGTTTGGAATCCGCTCATCGATGCTTAGATACGATCGATACCCATCTAATTATGTGATACCTCTACTCAATTGTTTACTAAATTGTTTATTGGCAGCGGACTTTGATCCGCGTCGTGGTTTTTCACACGAATTGTATTATTCTTGCGGCTTATTGCGATTGAATAAGTTGTTTGTTTGAGTGAGGTAAGGTTCAGGAACAAGCAGTGATTCTTACACCCCGAATACTTTTACATAGGCTTATTTTTTGGGTATCTTCACATACTTGTCAGAGTACGATCGAGTGCCCTTTCTGAAATTACTCTATTAATATTTCCTCTTATCTTTACTGCTGCCCTTTCCATCTTGAAACTTCTTCTTGTATTAGTACTCCTTCCCCTTCACTTTGAATGTTTCTGATAGTTTTTACAGTTTGGTTTCTGATAGTTTTTACAGTTTGGAGGCAGTTTTCCCATTGGTTTCCAGTTATATCGAAGTTAAAGTCATTTTAGTTTATGATTTACGTTAGTTTTGTTTTCTCTTTATTTCAAATACTCTCGCAGGGTTAATCGTATATTTGATATTGAAGATTTCTGGCTATTTTGGTGGCAGATGATCAATAACAAACTTGTTTAAATTTAATGTGTTAATTTATAAGTAGTTTTTTTATTGGGTTTACTTTAGAGTTGATTGGCTGTTGGGAATGAGGATTTATTGGGGATACCCTGCATCGCAGCTTAGGTTATTAAATAAAATATTTGTCTTTATTTGGCTCATGTATTTGCCGTATTATTTTGATGGAAATTATGATGATTTTTGGCGCATGCGTTGGTTTTTGCTCATTACTCAATATTTATTGAATGTAAAACTTGGGTAATTACTGAATAATTAATTTTATTCTGTTTACAATTCACATCGGATATACATGAAAAGCTTGGCAAAAACATAATTCCTTTTTACTCATATTCTTATGAACATCAGAATGAGTGGATTGAAATTATTCATCGCAAAGAAGAGAAATTAAAAAATAGCTGTTTCATTTGGATATTGTTTATTTTAGGTTTGTGCGA
This sequence comes from Brachycentrus maculatus, assembly GCF_059751285.1. Classification (NCBI taxonomy): domain Eukaryota; kingdom Metazoa; phylum Arthropoda; class Insecta; order Trichoptera; family Brachycentridae; genus Brachycentrus; species Brachycentrus maculatus. The sequence goes on from NW_028282011.1 coordinate 23,659, forward strand.
GTATGAATATACTGATGATAAAAATGTATACACAAGGCATCAAACTATTGAATAAAGAGAATCAATCATAATTATTGTCATTTCATTGTTTTTTATCTCAGGCTCTTTAGGTTATTAATTTTGTTTTTCTTTTCCGTTGTCTCATGACTCGCTACAATCAATCGCAAACTCGAATTCTTGGTTTCTGAGGCCTTTAAGTGAGGATTGATTACCATATCCCTCAAAGGCGATTCTTCTTTGCTGAGACTATTGGGGCGTTGTAAGGTGTTGGACAAATAGCTTTTGCTTTTGCTCTTGCTCCTCCTTTATATCCTTTACTTGAGCCGTTCATCTTGCTCCTCGACAACCTTTTGTACTTTCTTATGATGCTGTTCCTCTTGGTTGGCATAGAACTTCAGCAATGTCTTGACTTGTTCAGGAGCAACTTCATGTATCTTTTGCATTTACTTGCGTAAATTAGAACTCCTCTTGTTTTATTCCTGACCTTGCAGATAATTTGAAATTTCTGGCTTTCCCAAAAGCTTCCTTATTTTCTATCTGTAGAACTGAATTCGCTTCATGATCATAGGGTCCTCCGAGTTCTTTTCGGCGTAGAATGAAATAGCTTCCTAAAGAGTCAGAATATATTGTATACTGAGTAGAGCTCGATCGTCTTTGTGATCACTTAATCGCTTATATTACCCGCATCTAACTCAAACTCGCAGCTGAAGATTTCTTGGCAGAGTTTGTTCGGAATTTTAGGGGTTTATGAGTTCATTATTATGAATTGCTATAAGCTATCTGATCAAACATAACCCAGAACTATACAAAGCAATATTGAAGCATTATTCAAAATCTGATGATTATATTTTGATCGTTCATCTATAAATAAGGCTTAATTTTAATTATAAACTTCCAAACTAATCGAAACAGTTCATAAATATATTAGATCAAAAGAGAGTCTTTATGGGAAATTAGGCTATGTGCTGCAAAAGAAATATCAATAGTGAGGCAGATATATAGAAAGTTGTGTTGTAATAACAAATAGATCTGACAAACAGAGTTCGTCGAGGGCTGCCAACTTAAGACATTGCAATTTCTATCGAAGCAATGAAAAAAAAATATAGCAATCAGGAACAATATGTGAAATTGAATACCAAACTAAAGTTTTACAAATAGTTGTAAAAGAAGGATAGGGCTATTTTAATTTTAGAGTAACCACACCGGCAACATAACTTCTTGAAAGATACCTATTATATTCCATCGCTTGATGCATTCTATATTGGAGAGTGGATTTATAATGCTCATCATCGGCTTGATGTTCCTGGGGGAACCGGTAAGCTATGCAGGAATAATGCTATTTATGAGGGAATATTTTAAACTTGTTTCTTGAGTGAATATTAAATTGAACAAGATAAACAGAATATTGATAAACAGGAAAAACAAGAAAAGCAACGATTTCAGGATTCTGAGCAGTCATTTTAAACTGAGTCATTCAACTTAAACTAAGAGTCATCTACGCAATAAATGTTTCCTCTGGCATTCAATAAGGATAAAAAAGAGCGGAGACTGGTCCAGCGCTAGTTCATTTCAACAAAGAAATAAAAGGATAAAGAGAAGCCAACATTTCTTTACTCCTTTAATGTTTTGCTATCGGGTGCTGGGCAGCTGTTCTCGAAAGAAATTTAAATGACAGGTTCTTTTCACAAAGGACTACTTAATGGGAAAGGAAAACTACGGACGAAAACATATGATGAAAATGAAAAAATTAAATATGTTTACTCCTATGAGGGAAATTGGCTTAATGGCGAAAAACATGGGAAAGGCATATAAACCTGCAAATAGTTTATATATGAAGGCAGTTTCATTCAAAACAAAAGATCTGGCAAAGGGTATTTGAAGATTCTGCACACCCCGCAAGATAATCATGCAGCAGAAGATGATGAGCTCAATTACCAAGAGAAATATGCCTCAGACTTTAAAGACCTATTCAAAATGGCAAAGTAGACTAAGCTCGTGCGGTTGCATCAATAGTAATTTATTAAAAACCAAGTATTCGACTTCTATTATAGCGGAATTTTTTTCAGGGACAATTGTTTTTTGTATGATGAAGAGTTTATTATTGAGCATCAGATCAAAAAAATTTACTTTGAGAACTATCGAGGGCAGTTTTAAAACAACTAGATGCATGGACAGGGTATTTATTCGTGGCCTAATGGACGAAGGTACGCCGGGCCTTGGAAGTAAGGGAAAATGCATACGTAAAAAGGACAGAAAGGGCAGTACTACTGGCCGAATGGAGCAATTTATGAGGGATAGTATATGAACGATGAAAAGTTCGGGCAAGGAATTATGGCTTGGTCAGTATTTAAGCGGTATCGAGGACAATGGGCTTATGGGCTGAGGCACGGCTTCGGATAGTATATAGAGATGCAAGAAAGCGGCAAGAAGCTTATGATAAAGGGCATAATTTGGGATCAAGATTCCATAAAAAGTGAAAAGTACACCAAAATAATCACTATATAAGCCGAATTCTACCTCACAATCGAAGAAATTATGGAGAAGTAAGAGAAGAAAAAGGAGTAGAGGGATGCCTAGGATGCCGAGCATAAGAAATCCAATAAGTTTTGGATGTTTAAATCCATAGGGCTGACTGACTCATAAGATGATTGACTCATGAACTGATTGCAATATAAAGATGCAATATAAAGATGCAATATAAAGATGCAATATAAAGATGCAATATAAAGATGCAATATAAAGATGCAATATAAAGGGAATCCATTATATCTAGGTCCGCCAAATTTCATATGATATCAGAATAGCATCTTTGCATTTGAATTTCATCGAATTTCATCACAATTTTGAATACCATCATAATTTCAAAAATATTGTCTTCTAATTAAAAAACTGTAACTAATAATAATCTATTGAAAGTAGGCTTAAAGGAGTCATGTAAGAGCTAATCTTTCATGGGCTTGGTACTGGCCCAAAGTCTTAAAACTTAAGTTTCTTCTAATAATTGAAAACTATATTACTCTCACATACGAAGTACACAGAGTATGGAGACTCGCCGATCGATGAACTTGGGATACAATGCAAAGATCAATAGGATTGCACTGAACTTAAACATTTACTGGCAAACATTCTGCATTATCCGTCTGCCCAGTTGGCTGAACTTCACAAAAAATGTTTCCGCTTTGGCGAGAGCGATCTCTTCAATCAAGAAAATCCCGAATTTGAAGACTAGAACGTAAATCTCGTAACTATCGTAGTTACACGCCAAATTTTGTCCATGCTGTGGCTTCATCGAACAAAAATAGAATATTAAACTCTGCACAAACCTCAATGATATCAAAAATATAGGAGTCTCCACTTTTTTATACTTCCTTGCCATTAGATTCATTATTGGAATGCTGCTTGTTCTATTTGTCGGATTTGGAGTGTTTGCGCTGGCGACGAACATAATAGCTGCTGGCAAGTACAGCCCCTCATAGAATAAATCGTCCATCCTCAGCATTTAGGGGATTCTGGTGCTTTCTCTTGGCTCGAAGCAGTTGAACTCGAGTTTAGAGGAGAATAGAGGGTACTATATTGCTCAGTGTTGGATTGGAGTCATCGTGCTTATCATTTGGGGGTGTATCATGGTTTTCTTTAAATATCGGTAAACCATCATGAAAAGATAAATCATCTTGAATTCGAAGAGTGCAGCAGATTACTCGGTAATGATAAACAATGCATCGACAGATCTCACCAAAGATCAACTGCAATCTCAGTTCAATTAGTATTTGCAATCAACAAAGGCCACCAAGTCTGAATATTATAGCAGCCATTTATAATCTATACGAATCTCAAATTTTAACATGGCTAAGCCCTTTTATTTAGATAAAGAAGCCCTGTCCTCACAAACTATAGAGGAGCTCCTGAGGCAATATGAGTAGCGGCGGAGATAGTTTATACGGTGGGTAATGCTGAGAAAAGAGGGACAATAATTCGAGAACTCGGCAGCAGAGAGACAACAGCAGTACAATTAATTCGCAGAAATCGAAAAAGAAATCCAGCAGAACTATTTGAGGTTGGAGGAAGATATTAAGAAACAATATTTGTAAGCCAAACAGCAATAAACAACAACTTCGATCTTTATTACATTCTAAAGCAGCTACGCGAAATAATTTTTGCTGAATTCAGAGCAGGAAGGAGTCGGCGACAAAATTAGGCACATTCTAACTTGCTGCTGGAAGAAGCAAAGGTTCCTCGTTAGGGACTCTTTGAATTTTGAAACGAAAGCACATGCCATCTAAGCACCGTAGCCCGAAGATATCATATGGACTAATTTGGGTTTGTCGAAAACTTAGCTTTTCCGAAGAAAGTTTTTAACATTTTTTGTGACCATCATCTTACTAGGATTATCATTCGTAATCGCATATGCGTTATCCTTGGTTTCAATCAACGATAATAATAACTTATACCTATCTTTTGTCATTTCATTGGTCCTATCTATCTTCAATATCATCATCTCTCGTAACTCTTGCACTTACCTTAGAAATTCTTAGGCTACTTACCTCGTTCGAAAGAAACTACTCCGAAACGCATCGACAAGCAAGTTTAGGGATCAAATCTGTTCTAGCACTTATGATTAACAGCATTTTAACTCCCATTATGGTCAATTACTTCATTGAGAAAAATGTATATGGCCAAAATGGTCTCTCATATGACGTTTTTTTCTTAGCTCTCACAAACTCTTTCTTATCTCCGTTTCTCAAAATATTCGATGTGTACTTCTGGTTTACGAGGGCGTTGGCTCGGTGGAAGAGAAAGTAGACAAACAGACTCGGGCTTAGCCAGCTCTAATTGAACCGAGCCAACTAATACATAGAGTTTGAAGTGGGTTACTAGTATGTGTACATGATAAATCTTTTTATATTCACATGCTTTTTCGTCTCGCTGCAACCTATTATTGCTGCCTTTGCCATAGTGGGGCTGACCTTGATGTTTTGGGCCCAAAAATATTCGATACTATATCGATGTCGTCGACCTGTTCCAGGAGGAATTACTGTGAACAAGGCAATGACTCAATTTTTGATTGTAGGAAACATGGCGTTTGCCTTGGGTAATTTTACATGGTCCAATTTTCTTGAAGGAACCCTTTATGATATCGTACCGAATGTCATATCTTGCTGCATCTCATTCCTACTCTTCATATTCCCATACTAAACCTTCGTGAAAAGGTTTTTCATATCATTTGAGCAATAGAACGAATAATTGTACACAGTGAACCGCATATTTCTGCCTTCTGAGTACGATCGCCTGAACCCTTTAACTTCAAAATAAGCAGTAAATGAGTATATCAAGTTTGTTCGGGAATATAAAGAAAGCCTGAAGAATAAATCATTAAAGGAAATTAAATCCATTAAGAAGACATTTTGGAATCAGCTGGGGCATTACGCACATAAAAAAACTCAATAGCATAGTTTTAATCCTTTTCATCGATTTGGAGCCTAGTTTTTTGAGCATAAATTGATTGGAGATCTTTTTGGGAATTAAGGTAAAGCCATGAACCCACTTTTATTAATGAATACAGTTTTGCCTCAAACGTCACAAAACCCGATTAATATTTTGGTTCAGAATTGGGAGACTAAAGTTTAAAAGCAGCATAAATTGGCTTCAGGGAAGAATTGTTCCACTATACAAAAAAAACCCGAAATTGATGTCGATATTCTGAAATCATTTTAAATCGAAAATGCCAACTATCTGAATCAAAACAACTTTGCTTAATTCAGCAACCATAAAATCAAACTCAATGACTAAAATTTTGTCGATCCCTTCGAAAAACTATTTGCACATCAAAAGAATGTGCAAAATATGAATAATAACTATTATCCTTATTCGAGTAATTAATAGGGTGCTGAAAATTACAATAATGGAAATCATAATAATGGAAATCACAACCGAAATAAATGATTGTTTAAAAATGTTCATTGCTTTTGTTAATTAATGAACAAGTTGAGCATTTTCTTAAAGTAAGGTGATAATTTATAAATCCGAAAATGGCTAATTTATGATAAATATGTCTGTGTTGTATATGATGTTTATGATATTTATCATGTTTTTTGTTGCTGTAATTAGATCACACTTGCGAAGCCTTCAATGCTTGGTCGAGATCGTAGATTAGATCATCGCAAGACTCTACGCCGATTGAGAGTCGGATTAGATTATCGGTTATTCCCAATATCTTTCTGGTTTCTTCGGGAACTGAAGCATGGGTCATGAAAGCTGGGCATTGAGCAAGACTTTCGACACCCCCGAGAGATTCTGCCAAAATGAAGATTTTCATGGCTTTGAGGAACTTCGAAACTTGTTACTTTCCTCCTTTTATTCGGAATGATATCATGCCTCCATACCCTCTCATTTGTTGCCTCGCGAGTTAGATTTGAGGATGAGATTTCAATCCTGGATATATTGTACTTTCAATGCTTTCGTGCTTATCTAAAAAGTGAGCAATATGGTATGCATTATGCACTGCAGCAGTCACTCGCAGAGGGAGAGTCTTAATACCGCGATTCAATAAGAAGCAATCAAACGCAGAAGGGTTAGTTCCTAAGCTGTAAGAAGCATGGTAAATTTTTTTATGTATCTCTTCGGAGTTTGTCACAATGGCGCCCATAACAACATCTGCATGCCCGTTCAGATATTTGGTGCAACTGTGATAGGCAATGTCGATTCCGAGAAGGAGAGGAGACTGCAAGAATGGAGATGCAAACGTATTATCACAAACTGAGACAATTCCATGCTTCTTTGCAATTGTGGCGACTGCCTTGATATCGACAAGCTTCAAAGTTGGGTTGGTCGGAGTCTCAACCCAGATCAACTTAGTCTCGGGTTTAATATATTTTTCAACATTCTCTGGGTCAGTCATATCAACAAAATCCACAGTCATCCCGAACTTTTCTTTGGCATACATTCGCACATATCTGTTGGTCCCTCCATAGACATCATCACACATAATTATATGGTCTCCAGCTTTTAGTGTGTGAATAATGGTTCCTGTGGCACCGCATCCGCTCGAGTATGTCACACAATACTTTCCGTACTCAAGGCCAGCAATGAGGGTCTCAACTGCCTCTCTGGTGGGATTTCCTCCTCTTCCGTAATCGAACTTGCCGATTGGCACACCGATGTCGGTTTGGGCGAAAGTTGATGTCAAATGTATAGGGACATTGACGCTGCCATGAATTGGTTCAGGTTATTGACCATGATGAATGGCAGTAGTTGCAAAACCTGGATGGTCAACATAAAGGTAATCTTCCTTCTTAAATTGCTCATACTTCACCTTAGGCTCAATCTTATCGTAAATCATGAATATGGAATTAATATGATATGATTATTTATTATTGGCATTTCAAACCTATTTCTCCTGCAAAATATTCAAAATTTATCGTGCATGTATAATGAGTGCATTTGTATAATCAAATTCAAACTAATTTCCCTTTTCCTAGACTAATCAGATGAGCAGCAATTTCTACCGACTTTACGGATGGGGCAAATCCTTCGGCAACACTGGAGTGGCTCCTAAATAAATACACAAAAGCATAAGGAATATTGGAGTCGGATAAAATCACATCATAATGTAAACATGTACAAATAGATTATCACCCAGAAAATGGACAACTGCTAGTTAGAGGCTCGAATAAGTTTGGGCAATTGGGAATTTCAGACCTGGCTGCAAAAAACTACGAATAGTTTATTGATTTAACCAATGATACTAATTTCAAATTCGCCCTCAATGAAAATGAGAGACTCGCAATCAAGGGAATATTTTGTGGTGCCGAGCATACGTTCATAATTAATGGTAGATCCTGTGATATTCAGACAAAAACTAAGTGTATAGTATGGGGCTCAACATCAAGGGCCAACTAGGGCACAATGATTACCTGAATTTGAATAAGCCGAAGTTGGTAGCAGCATTATTACCCAACGGGTTGCGAAATCCGAAATCCTTGAACCCAGAGCTGATTAAAACTGCGAAACCTCCCATAGTTTAGATCCTCTAAAGTACATGTTGAGTAAATATGCAGAGTTCGACCTGCAAGTGAAAATGTAAGAATAATCCAAAGAGTCAATACTACTCTTAGATGGAGATGAATACGTTGTCAAGATCGAATGCGGAGCATTGTTCACTCTTGCATTGACGAATAAATTCAGATTGTTTGGCTGTGGCTATCAGGGAACCGACGACAGTGTTGGAAACAGTGATAGTACCCTATTCATAATTCAGGAGAGTATGAGGACATCATGAGGAAGGCCAAATTCAAATAAATTGTTTTGGATCATCAAATTAAATCAGTAAGCTGCGGTCTCTCCGGAGCAGCTGTTCTCACCAAGGAACATTTTGTGTATATTTGGGGTAGATTTGGCAAACTTGTGCACAATGTCCCAAAAAGAGTTTAAAGGCTGCCCAAAAATAAGGATCTTGTCATCAGCGGAAAACAAGAGCCAGACAAATACGAGGATGTGAAGGTTGGTGATAATTTTGTTGTGCTCTTAACAAACAAAGGGGAAGTCTATACTTGTGGGTAAAATATAGATAATCAACTCGGCTGTGGAGTTGATGAAGCGGCATTTAAGACTCAATTCTAAAAAGTAGCAAGCATTCCTTTGATGAAAAGTATTCACGTCGGTCGAAATCATTGCTTTGCGGTGAATTCAAATAATGAAGTCTATGGTTGGGGCTCGAATCGATACAACCAAATCGGAACATCAGACAGTCATTCGATTGTCATGAAGCCGAGCCATACTGGAATTGTCTTACCCGAGGGCTATAAAGTTGTGGCTTCTTCCTACTTCACACTCTTGCTGTCTCTCCAAAAAATCATATTCGAAGAGAACTTAATCCATACATCCGGTTCCGGATAAATATCTCAATAAAAGGACCATAACAATGAAACTATCCCTTTATCTTAATACAAAAAACTGTTGCATGAATACCAAGTAATACGATCACTCAACTTGTCACTCCTCGAGAAGAATGTGGCGCCAAAAAAGATAACCGCCAGTAGCCAAACTTCCTCGAAGTTTGATATCGATGGAGTTTAGACTTCGAAATTCCGGCAATTCTAACCGAATATTTAAATTGAATGGAGTGAGCTGGAACTCTTAGACCGCATTAATGAAGGAGGATATGGTGTCATTTATAAGGCGAAGTGGAGGTAAATTTATGTTGTTGTTAAAAAATTTAAAATTTAGAACGGAGATGTCAGTCTGAGAGACTTCTTGAGTGAATGCAATGCAATGTAGGCGGTCAGGCATCCGTATATTGTGATGTTTTTAGGAGCTGTAACAAAACCGAAAAATTATAGCATCATTCTGTAATATTGCACGAAAGGTTCACTTTGGTCTTATTTACAAAACCCTGAAAACAATATTCCTTGGAATGAACGGAAAAGATTGGCGATGTAAATTGCTCAAGGTGTTCATTATTTACACGAGTTTAAGCCACCCATCATTCATCGAGACCTGAAGAGTCTGAATATCTTTCTTGATGAGAATTTGAGGATCAAAATAGGTGATTTCGGATGGACGAAAACTCTGGATGAATACATGACTCATAAAATAGGCACATACCAATGGATGGCTCCAGAGGTCATCGGAAACAAGCCCTACACTGAAAAAGCGGATGTTTTCAGCTACTCGATAATTCTTTGGGAAATCGCATCTCGGTAACCTCCATATCGCAACATCACTGGGCCGAAAGTGTCTGAAGCAGTTTTAAACAACAACTTACGGCCAACAGTGCCTAAAAAAACACCGTAGACCTTTGCAAAGTTAATGAAAAGATGCTGGGATGATGAACCATCAAAACGACCCTCATTTAAATAGATCATCCGCGAACTCTAAATAATGAAACTATGATTCCTTTTGCGCATATAATACGTTTCCTAGTCAATTCAGTTGCTATATAATGTTTTATAAAGATTATAAATGTTAATGATAAAATATTTGGCAATTGTGGCTTTGATTTTTGCTTTTGTTTCCCATTCTTTTGAGGCTGAACTCAAAGGAGGCACTCTCAAATCATCACATTTTTGGGATTGCAATGGAGCAGCGTGCGATGCCAAAACTCTGCAGCCTTGGAACATCAATAAGTATAGATATGCAGGAGCATATGCACCATTGGACCCTCAAGCCTATGGGGGTTCAGTGTATGGTGAAAAAATGTGGATGACGGGAGCAGCGAGTGACACACTTTCGCAAATGCTTGGCCCTGATGATGGATGTTGTGGATCAGAACAGCTCGGAGCATGTGGGAAATGCTTACTTGTTTCCAATCCTACTGCTGTGAATAAGAATTGGACGGTTATTGTCATGAAAAAGAATAGATGTCCTCCATGGTCACATGGCTGTGAAGCTGGTAATGCTCATTTCGATTTGGCAGTCCCAGGATATGACAATTTACAATATTCGACAGCCAACATATGTGGACAGTCTGACACCATCTTAAGTAAGAGCCAGTCATCAGTATGTGGGGATTGGTACAAAAGAGGGTCTTCCACAATCGAAGGATGCTCATGCGCTTCATTGCCAAGTTCAACTTAAGTATAGAAGTTAATAAAAAGAGGATGTGAGCTATTCACAGCTTGGGGTTGGACATCAGGAGACCCTGTGCTCAACTACAATGTGATCCAATGCCCTCCTGTTCTCAAAAACGTCATTCACAGAGCTTTCGATAGCAACGGCCCAACAAACATAACCCGAATCTCCTAAAACGAATAACAAACACAATGATCAAACATACATAACAATGAAACAAGCATTGCTAATTAATTAGACTTTATATAATTTGACATAACATTATAAAATGTATATAACTCCTCATAAATCTCTTGCACAATGCTCCTCGCCGATCTCACCGACACCTATTCTGACAACTATAGCCATATTAATGTACTGCCTTTTACACACGATAACATGCCAAACAACTTCTCTCTCTCTAATACTGAGCTCTTAAACTATCAATACGAACTCAACATACAATTTTGAAATTGTCGATTCAAATTTACCAGTACGCGATGGCACAATAACCATCATATTTGATTCAACTTTGTTTAGCATTGGGACTGTTACTGTGTTTAATACTGTGAATGCGACTCATGTTTATAGCTCGACAGTGCCCAACCCATATACAGTTACGATAACTTATATTCGTCCTGCAGAACTTAGCCCTGTCATCAGATTATCGATTAGTCAGATATTGAATCCCAATAGCAAAATTAACTGCAATTTCATATACAAATTCATATCAGGTGGCACTTAGTTTACGAGCTTTTCTAGAAATCTATCTCCTTATCAGGCGGCAACCTTAATCGCATGTTCTGTAACCCTCAGCCCCTCATTGACAAATACTCAAACTTAGGCAACAGTTTCTTTAACATTGCGGAACAGAGTGAATAGTGGAGGACGCATCAGTATTTTATTCCCTGCTTTATGGTAAAGTTCCTTTAATGACCCTGCATATGCACCAATCATGTTCAGTTCAACAGTCTGCACCAAAATTTCAGGTAGCTCACTATCGGCTTCCCCTACGTGTGCGGTATCTGGACAAAATATCTACATTGACCCTGCATTTTCCTCAAATGCACTTGCCAGTGAATCAGTCTCATTCAAATTTACAGGCATTCGATCTCCACCGACGACATCCGCCAACAATTTTATCACAATCTCCACATAGACTCCATCAACCGGGTTTCTCATTGACGAATCGTCATGTGCAGTCACAGCGGTATCTCCACAAGTAATAACACTTTCATCAGTCAGTACCTTTACTGTTGGAAGGAACAGCTAAGTTTTGACGCTAAGTTGGATCACAGCATCCCCAATAAGAGTCGGAGACTCAATTACAATCACCCTCCCAATAAATTATATGCAGTATGTCTCAGTATCTCCTTTTATTTCCTACAACAATGGCAAAAGTATCAGCTATTCTACCACATCAATTTCCTCGTAGGCCACCAGGTTCACAATTACAGCAATTAGCGATGCAGCCTTGGTAGCTCCCTCTCAGACAATCTAAATTGGTTTCATCTATGTCAGATGTCTCATAGACACTTCTCCTCGAAGTGTAACTGTCACTATAATACGAAACAATTTCAAAATCGCAGAAGGTAGTTTGTCCATAACCCCGAACCCTAATTTGCTAACAAACGGCTTAATATCTTCAGCAATTCAGACTGTGTCATCTCCAACTTCTTTTACCATAAGCTTCACAACAACAAACTCAATACCCACAAATACAGGACTCATTAGAATTCAACTCCCTGCATCGATTCGGATGACAGGTTCAAGTCCAACTTGCTAAGTAACAAGTTCAGCTAGTTCAGCACTTTCTGGAGGGACTATATCATGTGCGATCAGTGGCTCCATAGTTACAGTATCTTCGTTTTTAGTGAATAGCCTGCCTCAGTTATCGCAGGTGACTGTCAGAATCTTGAATGCTTTGGCAAATCCTCTAACAACTGAACCCACAGCAACTTTTGTAGTAAGCACTTTATCAGCAGCTGGGTTTACAATTGATCAGCTTGTGACTCTAACTTACACAGCCTCAGCAGCCACTATCACTTCATTGAGTATTACTCCTTCCTAGTTTTTAATTGCAAAGGACACAATCTACACTCTATCGTATACATTAACACGCAGAATACCAACAGGATCAACATTAAGATTAATATTACCGGCAACAGTCGTAATTCCTGTTGCTACTCCAATCTATTAGTATCAGGTTGGTACAGGAACTTTTACAAATGTCATTCCTACTTTAACGACGACCCCCTCCAACAATAGAATGCTGACTTTCACAAATTTACTGACAACTGACTTATTGCCTGCTGATGTAATTACCATTAGAATCACAAGGCTTCGTAACCCTGAGTCATTGTAGCCAACTCAGAGTTTCTAGATGCAAGTGTTCAGTAGTTCAAACTTTCTAATCGAATAGATCAAAACGGGTCATTCAGTTACAATGACCACAATGGGCTAATTTCTATAGTTTAGCCCATTGCTCTTATTGCCATTGCGAGTAAATGGAGCGACTCGTGATTACACATTCTACATAAAAACTCAAATAACCATCCCATCTTCTTCCAAGCTTATTCTCTAGCTCATCAATAGCCCAATAAGCAATGAGCTGACTTTCACAAATCCTGTCAGCATCTGTTAGATTACCACATTATCCATGTCTAATACCTGTGTTGTTACAAACAGCCAGCTGATGATCACACTAACAGGCAGCATTCCCGCTTCAGCGACAATTCAATACAAGTTGGTTGTGAGTTCGATTGTATTGGCTCGGACTATGGCTGCAACTTCGTAGTTCAAGCTCTCAGCTTTTAGTCCGACTAACTATGGGATGCTAACATCGACTGTTCCTGCACTTAACAATTTAATGCCGAACACAATTACTAGTTTCGCATTGAATATCTTGACTAACCCTTCACAGCTGAATCAGAAACAAACATTTACATTGGCATTTACACTCTTCAACAAGATATACTTCCTGAATGACTAATACATCTAATTGGTCATCCCGAGCAGTTATCTCTTCATTGGCAGCACATTATCTGTGAACCATTGCACAAACTCAAATGTTAACTGCACAACTCCTAACCCCTCAAGCCCCAATATTCTTCATATAAAGTCAAACAGTCTCTCCACCCCAACCTCAACTTTATCTCTCACAATCAAACCCTAAACATACGTCTCTCCCCAAGATTTCTCCTACAGAAGCAACTACTTCTACTTATCAACGCATCTTCCTTCAAATTCACAAATAGATATCACATCAACTACCTCCACTCCTGTTGTCTTCTATACAACTTGTAACAACTATTGTAAGACTTGTGCAACTGGCAATCTCTCTTTTTGTAATACTTGCTACGAAACTAACAGTGGATATAATCTAACTGCAACGTACCAAGAGTATAGGTATAAGACGAGTGATAATCTCTGTGTTAGTGAGTGTGGAGTTGGATATTTTAATAATAGTGGAACTTGTACGCAATGTCTATCGCCTTGTAAAAGCTGTGTCAATACTGGTAGTAATTGCTCCTCTTGTATAAACAGCTACTATTATGATTAAATAAGTCAAGCCTGCGTCTCTATATGCCCATCAACAACCTACCCAGACTCCACTACCAACACATGCGAACAATGCTCTGGGAATTGTTTAAATTGCGCAGGAAACTCTGTCTCGTGCACATCTTGCACTGGGTCGTTGTATCTGTCAGGAACAATGTGCATAATTAACTGCGGTTTCGGGTTTTATGAAGATACCGGCTCTTCATAGTGCAGATCCTGCAGTCTAGGGTGCAATGGTTGTGATGCAAATGCAAATGATTGTTTATCTTGCATGACAGGGTATTATAGGCCAACTATCGGTTCTACTGCTTGTGTAAATAGTTGCCCGTTGGGTACGGTGAGCAATATTGCAACTGGTTTATGCTAGTGTTCGGGTTCTTGTGTCACCTGCGAAGGCACATTGACAAGGTGTACGAGCTGCGCGACTGGAATCCTCCTGTATTCGAATACTTGTATCACGTAATGCCCAGCAGCAACCTATCAATCAGGGTTAGCTTGCTTGCAATGCTTGGACACGCACTGCTCTAAATGCACGAGCATCTAATGCTAGCAATGTTCGACTGGATACTTACTATATGGTGGCTCATGCTATAGCTCATGCCCCTCAGGGACATTCAAAACCTCAAATGCCTTTACCTGCACTTTATGCGATTCCGGATGCAGACAATGCTTAACTGGACTTATCTGTGAGGCATGCTACAGTGGATTCCTTATCTAAGCATCAAGATGCGTGACAAACTGCAGTTCTAATTTCATCAACTTCAATGCAACAATTTGTCTCACTCAATGCCCTCAAGGCTATATCAACAACGCAAATAGATGTGATATTGATCCTAATACTCCGAACAATAACACCAACACGACTGACAATACCACTAATACAACTAATACCACAGTTAATAATCAGACTGAAGTTGTTCCCACTTTTGTTCCATTTCCTTATACTATTGCGTATGTGCTTGCGATATCGACAGCAGTTGGTATGAAATGCTTGTTTCCGGTTACTCTTCTTCCTGTTACGATTATGTCATTTGGGTCTGTCTTGGAGGCTGCCTCTGTTGTCACATTGGTGGCTGTTGGGTATATTGAGGTGGCTGCGTCAATGACAGCTGAGTCTGGTTCATCGCGATTGCTGGAAGAAGCCACAACAGCTGAATCACTATCTACGCCATTATTGATTTTGATGATCGCTTTGGGCATTCTAATTGTGTTGAATGTGACATCGCTAGTGCTGATCCCAAGATACTTGCAAGTAGACCCTAGATTCAACAATCATTACCAGCGTTCCAAAAGTGGGCACATAGTGCTGCGGATAATCAGCGTATTAACAAGCTTCAAAGTGCATTAGTTAACATTCTCCAATATCCTGGGACTGCGTGTGTTTCGCTCTAAGCTCTAGTTTGTAAACAGACTATTCGTATTTAACATTCTTTTGGGTGTGTCGGTATTTTGGTCAATTTTGGTGTTGGTTGGAGCAGGCCTCATGAACTATAACAAACAGAGTTTCAAGCTGTCTAGTGGGTCATTCATTCAGTCGATCGACTGCATTATCATTGTTGTCATCAATATCATCCCCACTATTTTGGTTCTCAGGAGGAAGCCCAATGACTACCAGCAGGAAATCGAAACCAAGGAAGATAAAAGATATGAGACTCATGATGAGCTGGCATTCAACGCCGATTAAAGCGGAGAAGGAATTTAGCAAGCCTTCATTGAGTAAGGAGGTACGGCATATGCGAATCAGACCAAACTCACACAAAGCCGGAGAGACTACTTCTATAAATCAACCAATACCAACAACGAAGCCGGAAAGGCCAGTGACAACGAAGAAGGGCCACTCTCGAGGAAAAACTCGAAGAGAAACCCAATAAATCTCGAGGAAGGAGACAGCACACTGCCACTGATGTCTCACAAGAAGATATCCAAGATTACACGCATAGGATAGTTGGACTAGAATGACGAAATATAGTAGATATAGCTGGAGGAGCCAATAAGAAGCAATCTGATCAACCAAAGCCCAAGCAACAACAAATTGAACAAATCAAATGCCACCATCAATAAGAATCTAAACATGAAGAACTATGAAGGCTACGATCTAGATCCGCATCTCCTCAAGATCCCAGAAAATAGCCTGGAGTTTAAGAAACTTTCATCTGAAATGAAATCGAAAATTAGGCTGGCTAAGGCCAATTTGCAGATTAACAAGAACTCGACAGAACTCCATAACAAAGATACAATCAGTCATGACATTGAGGAAATACAACTCTCCCCCAAAAACAAAAAGAGGTATAATTAGAAAGGGGAAATCATTTAGGATTCTGAGGAGGAACAAGAGTAAGCAAAGGATAGCGCTCTCACCAGAAAGAATAAAACTAAGAAAACAACTAAGGACCAAAGCACGAGCAAAGAGAAGTAGAAAAAAAAACATAAAGGGCAAAAATAGCAATAGAAGATTAATTCATCGCTTAAAAAGCTGCAATCCCAATAACGATCCTAAGAATAATCAAAATAGAAATAAGATTAAAATTCTAGGTCGAAATCCAAATCGAAATAGAAGAACTCCACATCGCCATACTAAAAGATTCGCAAGCCTCGTCATCCGAACGAAATTGTCCTTCTCCACGAGTAAACCGATGAGGATAATGTGGAAGAAGGAATTCCCCGATCACTTCAAATTAACAGAAAATAGTCGCCATCTCATAGTAAAAATGATAAAATCAAAAAATCCAAAAGCCAGAATATTCAAAACAAAAGCAAACATCTCAACAGAAAAGTCAACGAGGATCTGCGTGTGATTATGCATGGCAACAATCAAATTAATTCTCAGGAAGAGTAGTAATACGATGATGAGCCGTCACTGCCTGCTTTCCAGAAAAACAAGAACAACACCAATCATAACAACACAGCGAACGACGGACTCCCATAAAGCGATGCAAAGGTCATTAACAGCAGCTAACCCGGAAAAATGAGCCACCGGGATCACAACCGCCACAAAAGCACTCACAAATAAAAAAGCGAATAGAAACCCATGAAAAATAGATCAAACTCCAACGACAACCTACAAAACAACAAAAAACAGCCAAACTAAACAGTAGGAATTTCTGGAGCAGATCCAAACAATCTCTCGAAGCTGCACTCCTCCGAAAAAATAAACAACATGATAATCCGGAGTAAGATGCGCCGAAGTGGCGATCTCATTGCAGGTAACGAACACGACGATGAATCAATATACAAAAGGATATACAGCAACAAAGATTAGACATAAACATTAAAATCAGTACAGAATGACCAACCGAACTTATCAGAGTAAATATCGCCTTCTTACTTCAATATGCAAAATCAAAGGTTTGACTAAACTGACTTTTCATTGACTAATGAGGCTCTCCCTGAGAAGCCGATTGTGCATATGGAAGGCGACGAGTTTGAGGAAGACTCTGAGTATGATGAACATGGCAACAATAGAAAGATGAGGAACAATAGATACGGTGAGCCTGACGAACCAAAGGTGATCAACAGATATGCCAGCCAACAGCATATCATAGAGTATGACTCTGTGATCAATAAGAAGAATAACAACGATCGAATTAAAGAATTGCAGAAAATATATGTTCCAAACATGGAACTCAAGAACAGCAGCACAAAACGGAAATGATCTCAAAATTATTCTAATACTATGAAATATATTATAATTGCAGTATAGTAAATAGAACAGAAACAATGACATATAAATACATGAAATCTCATAAAAAAGCATAAAAATGCGTATGGATATCGGAATCTATTGCAAATTTGATTTGTGATAATGCTATTCACTCTTTATACTATCTACAATAATTGCAAAATAATACTATAATTACAGCAAGGAATGAGGTTGGGGTTGGGGTTGGGGTTGGGGTTGGGGTTGGGGTTGGGGTTGGGGTTGGG